>NC_135498.1:165597254-165897254 GCF_052857255.1 Amblyomma americanum | reverse complement strand
AACAACATTTTTTCAAACATCAATAAACAAATGCAAAAGAAAAAGGTTTGAATTTTTCTGGGCTCTCTTATACAGATAACAGCAGTAACACATACCAGGTGTTACAGAGAAGACTAAGTCATCATCAAAATTAAGCTTTCTCGGATTAGCTCAGCTAACAAAGCGAAAGTCGTCGGTGTTCATTGTGTTCATTGGTGTTGGCGTTGACAACTTTCTTGGTGATTTTGTGGAAAGGAAGGGCGCATATAACTGGCCACCTGTGTAAGTGGGCGCCTCAATAGCGCTTTGAGGTACGTGATGGTGGTGAGAGAAAGATGTGGGCTGCATGCATTAGCGCTGACAACATTGTGGCAGACACGCGGCACTGCAGCAATAGGCCGCAGCCTGACCAACCTCTCGCGATCAGCCATTAATTCAAATGCCACCTGCCAGGGTGGCAGGTTGGGCGCACTGCTCATCCAGTGTGCGGAACGCACTCAACGCTACAGACGCTAAGCCGCGTCTGCTTGCACGATACATCACAGCTCTCGCTCTCTAACAAGGTTCAGGAGTAGTTGAGCAACAGCTAATATTTTTTTATCCAGCTGATACTCGGCTAGATAACGTGGTCAGGCAGCAGCCGCTGCACGGCTGTGGAGCCCCTGCGCAGAGACGGCGAAGACTAGGCTTGGCGGCGCGGCGAAGTCACTTGCTGGGTTGCTATGGCAGCGGCGCAGCAAGGACGTTCAAGATCAAACGTGAGGTGACGGCGAAATCGCTCCGACGAAAGCAGGAAAAGCTTTCGCTTTTAAAATATGGATTTTGCGGCATAGTATACCAGTGCCCGCAAACTGTAGCTAACCGGTAGTTACCCAGTAGTTAACAGGCAGTAAACCGGGAGGAAGCTGGTTAACTAATTCTGATATTAACTTTTAACTATTAGTTAGGCGCCTAGTTGCAGTTAGAGGTAGGTTACTAATATCCGTATCAGTTTTTAGAATTTCGAAAACGCGATTACCCTCATCGCAGTGGCTCGACAAAATTTGGCTGCATCATGCGATGGCTCAGTGGTTAAGGTGCTCATCTGCTGAGCCGGAGTACCCGGGTTGGCACTCAACCGCAGCGGCTGCGCTTCTATGGAGGCGAAACGCAAAAGGCACCCATGCGCTGTGCAATATCACTGCACATTGAAGATCCCTAGTTGGTCGAAATTATTCTGGAGCCCTCCACAACGGCACCTATTTGTTCCTTTCTTCTTTAACTCCCTCCTTCATCTCTTCCCTTACGGTGCAATTCGGGTGTCCGCCGAGATAGGCGCGACAGTTAATGTGTCATTTCCTCTCCTCAAAAGCCAATTTTCAAGAACCAGCGCCAAAATACATGCGCTTTCGAAAGCATGCAAGCAAAGAAACCTTTCCAGTGCGCGTAACTAGTCGAAACAGCCAAATTTTGATGATCCATATGGCCAAAGGTAACCATGTTTTGGAAATTCTAAAAACTTATATGGCTATTACTAACTACCGGCTACAAATCTAAAGTTACGACTAAGCGCCTAACTGCAATTGTTAAAAGTTAATTATTAAAATCTAGTTAACCAGCTGAATAGTTAAAGCGATTCATCGGAAACAATTCACACTCGTAATACTGTGCCGTAAAAGCCATAATTTAAAGCCAAAACGCATATTTTTGAAACGTCTTCCAGGTAACACCTAGTATTCAGAGTCGCTCAGCTAATGCTAAGGAAAGCTTGAATAAACAAATGCGCGCGCTGCAAATATTCTGCACTTGCAATGTTTAGGTTGTCATCTGTTCTATCCAAACATATTGTTGTGCGCTTATTTTTATTCCTCGAGATGGGAAAGCGAACCAGCTGCAGGTTTTTTTTTTTATGTGTCAAATCTTACCGCTTCACTCCTCTGTCAGTAGGTATGCTATACCGTTTTACATCGCCCACGAGCGATTCCTCTTTAATTCGCTCGCCTTGCATGCTTTGCATCATGTCTACTTGTGAATGACAACGTATCCGGTAACACTGGCCTGCGTACATTAGTAAATAAAGTCCTCACTTGGTCTACATTTATGTTGAAAATGTTGAGCTAAAGTTATGAATAACAAGAGAGATAGCGCTACTTGTCAATTACGTACTTCAGGAATATTATGTCCAGCAGAAGGCGCCTGCTGTATTTCTGCATTATTCGGACCTTTGCATATTATCTCTTTAAGCTTCGCTAAATTATCTGCAGTGCCTTGCATATCCTTTGGAATAATAATACATTTGCTCCGACGTCTCCCTGTACTGTTTTTTTCTGGCCAAATGTTGTAATTTTACCTAATAAGATATGAGAGCACTACGTAAACCGCAATTAGCACCATGTAAGCAAGGGCCTTAAGCTGTTTGCATGCTATAAACATGAACGACCGGTCGTTGTGTACATTTTTTATGGTCGTTGTTTTATGAGGGTTTAACGCCCCAAACCGACTCAGGCTATGAGAGACGCCGTAGTGAAGGGCTTGGGAAATTTTGACCACCTGGGGTTCTTTAACATGCATCGACAACGCATAGTACACGGGGCTCTCGAATTTCACCTGCATCGAAATTCGACCGCCGAGGCCGGGATCGAACCCGCATCTTTTGGGCCAGCAGCCGAGCGCCATAACCACTCAGCCACCGCGGCGGCGTGTCACGCGTCGCATGTGCAATGTTGAATGCTAACTGTGATGGGTGGCAATTCTATGTAGTAGTAGTAGCGGTGATTTTATCCAAATAGTAAAAAGAAAAGAAGGGAAAGATTTTTCCTGCTGAGAGCACCTGAGCTGGGGCAGCGCAAATAAAGGGATATCAGGCAGATTAGAGAAATGAAATAACTATAGCCATAAACTATAGGAGGGAGAGTGGTCAGGAACTATGTACAAGTGTTATCTTTACAAATTCGCAGTTATATGTCAGAAAAAAAAAACGAAGAAATTTTGAGGACACTGAAGACTGCTTGTGAAATCATGGAATGCGAAAGAATTAATGTTTAATCGTGGCCCTCGTGAATAGCTCCAAACGAAGACGCGTCCTTTGTTTGTTCTTGTTCCCAGATCATTACCCGCCGCGGTGGCTCAGTGGTTAGGGCGCTCGACTACTGAGCCGGAGGTCCCGGGTTCGAACCCGACCGCGGCGGCTGCGTTTTTATGGAGGAAAAACGCTAAGGCGCCCGTGTGCTGTGCGATGTCAGCGCACGTTAAAGATCCCCAGGTGGTCGAAATTATTCCGGAGCCCTCCACTACGGCACCTCTTTCTTCCTTTCTTCTTTCACTCCCCCCTTTATCCCTTCCCTTACGGCGCGGTTCAGGTGTCCCCCGATATGCGAGACAGATACTGCGCCATTTCCTTTCCCCAAAACACCAAAGCGTGCTTGTGGCCTCTTGCGCGTTTGGTTCGCAACCTAGTGGTTGTGTCGAATTCTGCCTAAGCCTCTTATCTTCTTTAATCGAAACGATGACCCCACACTGAATTTCCGTGACAATCCTTCCACGCAAACCAAATTCACAGTGATTGCACACGCATGTAAGCTCTACGCTTGTCATGCTGTAGGAATTAAAAAAAAGTTACCAACAAGCTCTACAGACCGCCCTGAATTGTGTAATCAGGACATGCAAACAAACACAAAACGTAACATGGTTGAGGTGCTTAAAGAAATGGCTTGGGAAGGTTGTTACTTACCGTTTTGGCAATGACTCTCTCGACCAGGTGGTACATCAAAACTTCAGCAGAAGAAAGTCAATGGACGCAGGGAACTGGCTAACCAGATGCAGCTGATGACAGACAGTAGCGAGACAGCCAGGTACTGAGGAGCTTAAAGGATGCGGGAGACGAGAGTAAGGTGTATGGGGGGCGATGGCGGTCACATGGAACTGGCTAAGGGAAAATCTTCCTTCATTGGCACCGCCGAAGATGCAAGGGATCTAAATCTAGCTCAGAACGATCTCCCATGGCTCCGGACCCTGGTTTTAAAGACCTAGAAACCCGGCCCACCTCTTGCATCGCCCAATCAACAGCAAACTAACCCATCATTGGTTTACAAACTTCATAGCACGCCCTCCAATTTCGGCAAGGTTCAAACCCTCTCCCTGAAATACACAGCACATCTAAATTGCTATAAGAAAATGTAATTCCGGGAATGAACCCTCGAAATGCTTGGGCCAACAGGTTTACGTGCCACGCCCCATTCTTCCCTCAAACTCTCTCCCTTAAAAAGTAAAAAAAGAAACATATGAAAATACATCAAAACATTCCCATGCGGCTCCCAGCTTTACGCCAATTACCGATATTCAACCGATCGCTACCGCTGCGAGTAGTAGACTACTCGTCTTCGGGACGACTGTTGACAGGCGTCCCCGCAAAATCTGGAAAGAGGCGCCAGCCTGTCGTTGCTGCCTCTGAACACGCTTCAGCGTTTCGTTAAGCAGGCCCGCTTCTCGGGACCCGTTGGTATGCCCCATCCTCTGACTTCGACGCCGTCGCGGCTTAGACGCGGCGTCTGCTTGCCGCGTCCGCGCTGACCATGCGCTATGCTACGCTATCACTGCGGTGGTTTCCTTAGACGGGCGAAGGGGGGCGGGCGGTTTCGGGAAAACGTCTTGGCTCCTTTCCTCTGGCTCGGTCTTTGCCTTCGCCGGTCTACGCCCGCTTGCCTCGCCATGCACGCTTCCTGCTGACGGGGATTAACAGGGAAATCGCCGCATCTCGGCGCCGGGCTGTCGACAAACCCTCGGATGGTTCGAACCTCGGCTTTTTAAGCCCTCGTGTTGAAGACATCCGGGTCAGTATCTGCAAACCATGGATGTAAGAAGCGGGAAGTGTCCCCAGGGAGCGATTAACATTCTTCCCTGTCTGTTGGATGTGCCACGACTCAAGTAGAAGCCTCCTGTGCTGGTTAGCTTCGGTTTCCAGTACATTAGTGCCGTCAACGTCCATTCGGTGGTCGCATGCCTCGCAGTGTTCGGCCGCAGCGCTGCGGTCACGGTTCATTTGTCGGACGTCCGCTTTGTGTTGCCTCATTATTTCGGCGAAGTTCTTCGTTTCCCCTATGTACGATTCCGGGAAGACCGAGCAGGACATTTGGTATACAACCTCTTGGGCCCTTTCTTTTGGGTGACGGCCGTTTGGGGGGGGGGGGGGGGGGGCGGGGGGGGGAGAACGCGTCCGATGGTGGTAGTCGTAAAGCCACTCAATAGACTGTGCGTTGTTAGCACCCTTCTTTACCGAGAATGCGTGCCAGCGTCTCGCTCACGTCTTTAACGTATGGAATGCAAAACGTTTCCACTTCTGGCGTGTGTTTCTTCCATGCACATGCACATGTGTTCGCCCCGGCTAAACCATTCTTATTTTCTGAGAATTGAAAATTGTCCACCGACCCCTTCCACCAATGCAGACACCTTTGCTGCGCCTTCGAAGCTGATTTCCCGGACTTGGCCGAATCACCTTTGACTAGGGAACAGTAGCACCGTTAGTGCGTGCCTTTCAGTGTCACTTTGTACAGCGCCCAGAAAAAAGCCTAACTAAGCCTGTCCTAGCACAGAAATCCTTCAGTGGTTTTGAAAGCCGCAGTTGTGATAACGTTTACCGTAAATGAGATGTTTTTTTTTAGTTTTAAATGTCTTTCATTGTGCCGCAGCCAAATTTGCGTTGGTTTTTGTCTTTTGCTAACCGATAGTATGTCTGTGTATTTTCAAACAACTATATTGACAGGATCATAGCATGCAGCGTGCCCTTGCCATCCGCACTTTCGTACGCGCTGTTTTTGTGAAGATGTTTAGGATCACCAAATAATTCTACACATGCTGGAAATATATCTTCCAGTCCTACAGCATCGCCATCGTGGAGAGACATGCTGCAGCGAAGACTACACCACACACATGCAACACCAACTTCCTTTTATTACAAGAGTGCCGTATAGACATTAGGCTTTTCCATAAAAATCATGGGAGTCATGGACGATTAACAGAAAATCAACAGCTCAGCAGATACAAATCAACATAAAGACAAACTTTCGGTTAAAGTTATGCACACATGAGAAGACCCGTAACCGTCACAGCTAAGTACACTTATCCTGTGAATATGCAGCATTAAGAAGACAAAAAGAAATAGTTACGAACAATAAACGACTCAAACAAAGCATGCTCCTAGCAAACGCCCGGGAAGATGCCCGGCGCGCCAAAGAAAAGCGCGGTGATAAAGTCGAAGCTTCAAGGCACAGCCGTGCCATAAAACTAAGAGAAACGCGCAATAACAAATGCCAAGCCCAAATAATGCATAAAATAGAACCGAAGCGGAAAACGTAAGAACCAGAAAACGTTACTGGTTACATGTCTTTCTGGTCGGTGCTTACGGTTTAGTATACGCGTACATTCCTACTAAATCTGAAAGAAGCGAAAAACGCTTTATTTTATTGGTTTCATGTCTTTCTGGTCGGTGCTTACGGTTTAGTATACGCGTACATTCCTACTAAATCTGAAAGAAGCGAAAAACGCTTTCTTTTATTGGTTTCCTTCGCAGTACCCACCTGTGATCAAAACGGTTACTATGAACAATTTCAATATATTTAAATGTCTTGCTTGCTGATGCTAACTGGAGATGTAATTCTTCCCCAAGGGCCTACCACCCGCTCCGAGTCTTCACTCTTACAGATGAAATCATTTCAACTGCAACAGGTAATTTTAGTCGGCTCTTGATCAAATAAAATTCACGTCGTGATAACATAGTTTTCCTTGACTCTCTGAGTCGAAACATTCCTGCAAGAAACTCAAATATACTGAAAGCTCTAATAATTTGTTTTTCCCTTTTTCCGCTGAACACATTCAGGTTGTCAGGGCTCAGATGCAACCACATCCTAATGAACTACGCTCAGTAATAGGTAAATTATAGAACTTTAAAATAAGAAAAATGTCACCGCTACGTCAGCAGTTCATTTCGATAGCATCATACGTGACGACAACTCATCCGCGAATCGTTCAGCTCGAAAAGAAACTAACTTCGCTTGCTTCGTTTTCAGCCTCGTCAAAACTAATTTACAACAAGCCTCGTTACACCTAGCCTCGTTACAACTGGGAATACAGCATATATATCTATCGTTCATAAGGATCAGAAAATTAAGGTACGTTGTTAGGAGAGCGTGAGGGGCGATGGCCGCTCAAACCATCCGCTTCTTCCTTTTCACCACCGCCAGCAGCATGCTCTATCAATGCAGCTCTAATCATTCATGCTATAGATACGTTCTCACCTCAAGTCGTAGCCATGTCCGGTACGCGAATTTCTACAAATGCTTTCTTTGAGCTGCCCTTCGGGCTGTCTAAAATTATTCCATCGGCAGCTATAAGTGCGCAAGCACTAATCCGGAGGTTGAGAGCCTAGAAAAATCATCTCTTGCCTATGTATGTCCACTCCGTCCCGAGCATAGAAAAAAAGAGGCAGAAAAGGCAATCACAAATATCCACGAATGGGAGTCTAACCCGCGGAGACGCGAACAAAGGCCACTGCGCGAGACTACTTGGATATCGATCGGCGCATTTTATTTCCATTATGGTGCTTACTGCCCGAGGCTATGTATGCATATAAAGGGGCTATGTACATATTATTTACTAAGCACTCAGCTGGTGGCTGCACAGCACTAGCTTGACAAAAGGCAACACAACTAAAAGCCGGCAAAGATAGACACCGCCTCAAAGAGGAAACCAGTCCGGTGGAAAGTCGCTTCTCTCATAAAAGTCCTAAGTTGTACCCTGTGATGGTACACAAATGAGACTATCGCCGCCCGCGAACACGCCTCGTAATAAACTGCCCCGCACTCTGTACGTTGCAGAGCGTCGTCTTCGTCAATTTCCATCTGCTCCGTACCGCGGCACTGCCCGCTCATCGTTGTCTTCTACGTGCATCACAAATCTGTGCTTTCGCAATGATTGGGATGTAAACAATCACTGTAGATTTTTCTTGTCAGCGTAGCGTGGACATCGCCAGGCGTTTCGAATTATCGCTTAGCATAAAGTAATTTCCAAACGTTTGCTATCTTTTGCTGACTTTTGAAACGATCTTCACGTCAACATTAAGTTTGGCGGCTTTCTTCATTTCCCGAGTACTTTTTCGATGAATTTCGTTAATCCAACGCTATGTACAATGCTGAGCCAGGTTTATTTTATCGTTTTCTCTATCGAGCGCAACCGCTTCTATGCCTGTGTTCTGTATTCACATTTTTACAGCTAACCAACCTACAAGATTTCACACACTGCCTCAGACAGAAACAGTAATTTATCTTCGTCTAAACCTAAGCTAATTAAATAGCACTTCATGCTTGCGAGGCATGCGTCACCGCTTTTTACTTAACCTGGCCAAATGGCGCTTGCTTTAGACTTTTTAAGGGAATCGCTTTGGGATCGGTGGTGTGGCTGGCAATATGCACGGCAGACACCGCTAATGTGGTGGTCTGTCCTAGAAATCCCACTTAGACTTGACGCTGTACAAAATGTCTCGCCTCGATCGACCTCACATGTCATGCTATGTGTAAGGTCGCATGCGACGTGCCACCACACGGATGATGTGCCGTGTCTGCACGCAGTCACGCCTGATTGGACTGGGCGACACTCTTTCAATGCTAGAATTCCCATTGAAATAGCTCTAGCTATGCAACAAGTACCTTTTCAAATAACTTTTACCTTTCTGACGTTTTGGAAGTAGTTTCATCGCTCTGTGGCTATAACAACAGACAGCACATGGCGCAGCAGTCAATGGATAGATAAGAGGCCAGAGGGAGTGAATACCGGAGGTGATACGGGTGATAGATAGTTGGGAGGGGAGGGAGAAAGAAATAGGGCATATTAGTTGCGAGGCTTGTTTTTTCACTTTTGTCAGAGGCGCGGGGTGGTCAATTATAGTTAGGGGTCGTGAGGGAGCCTCGAAGGAATGGTTGTGCACGCGCTGTAACAGCAAGTTTTTCTTCTTTGTTAGAGGCATGTTTTTGGGTTTTGTCGTGCTGTTCAGGTAGCAGCATTTGACGTCACTCCGCCAGTAAGAAAATATTGCACCACCTTTCGGGGCTTTCTTAAGATTCAGTACATAATAGCCGCTCAGCATTTCATGAGCTTTGTCATGTAGGCATTATTTGAACGTGAGGGGTTAAATTTTAAACGGAACAGAGTAATTTTATCCAACGAGGTGTTTTCACAGCATTGCCATACAAACTAAAGTTTATTGCTGCCATTATTCAAATCACCCTGGGGCCGCCTCGGTGGCTCAGTGGTCATGGTGCTCGGCAGCTGGCCCGAAAAACGCGGCTTCGATCCCGTCCACGTTGGTCGCACTTCGATAGAGGAGAAATTCTAGAGGCCCTTGTGCTGTGCAATGCCAGTGCATGTGAAAGAATACCAGATGCTCGAAAATATCCGGAGCTCTCCACTACGACGTCCCTCATAGCCTGAGTCGCTTTGGGACGTTAAACCTCGTAAAACCAAACGAGTGAATCCCCCCCCAATTACGACCAAAATGAAGTTATGGTCTGATACATATTTCTTTGTTCTGTTGTGCGAAAAACTTTTTTTGACTGTCGATATTTTGTTCACTGAAGAGGGCTAGGTCGGGCTGGTTGGTGAATGTTGACGCAAACGACTGGACAGCATCAACGGTACGGAAGAGAATACAGACACCATCGCATGTGTATGTGTTCTTCTTTTCTGTCCCGTCTGTTAGCGCATTTCAGTCGTTACCAGCAACATGTATTTTTTCTTTGCCTATATTCATAATAATTGGAAACTATTCAGTTCGCAGGCAAAAATGCGATACTCGCACACCCTATAAGGTTCTCGCTCTGAAAGAACAAAAGTCACTGGCTTTTTTCCTCCTCTCTTAGTCTCTCCAACAGCCATTTCTCAGGCGCCAATACAAGCCGCGAAGGCGGGCCAAGACCATGTGGATTGAGTACTGAGGAGAACAGAACGGCGTCAGAGGCATGTAGTAGTAGTGGTGGTTTTATTGAAATAATGACGAAAAGGAAGGAAAATATTTTTGCTAGCCCCGGCATACGCCATCGATACTGAAGCACCTGAGCTTGAAATTATTTCAGTCGGCTCGTGGGGGAACGCGCCAGCACTAAAGAGCATGGAGGTAGATGCCTTTTTTCGACGCTCGTCGCGGCGCGGGGCTGGGCGCGCAGGCGCTCTGCCGTACGCCTAGGATGTGCCCATCGAGTTGGGGCTTAAGGAAAACATTTCCAACGCGCTGCCTTTTTCAGTGAGTGAGCAGATGAGAGCCACGGCCACTCGGTGATGCGGTTCCATCGAGTGGCCGCATTGGTACCAACCGTTGCCTCCACAAGCTGGTTGAACAGCGGGCTAACGGGGTCGCATTTTTCATTGCAAGCGCTGAGGCTTCAATTTTGGATTTCGACGTGGCCTCTTTGTATGTCTGAAATTTACTTGACCTGAAATAAAATAATCGAAAATGTTTTGCGGCCGCGAGTGAGTTTCGAACCCGAGGCGGCGAGAACGCATACGTTTTGCTGGTTACTGCGTTAAGCGAGGCCCGCATGGAGCGTTTTTCCGGGCGATTCGCCGGCGTCGGCGGCAGCGGAGCGCTTTTTTGCCGCCGTCGACTGCCACACCGCCGCAGCCGAACATTCTGCGTCATAAAATACCAGTCTCTTGCTCTGTATTTTGGATATCGTCGTCTTCATCAGCTGCATCTGTGCGCAACGGAACCGAACACTGAAACAGCACTGAACACCGAAGTGCTAGCACTCCTAGTTGCAACTGGCGTAACCACGCTATCTCGTCCGAAATTGATTTTGGTGGCACTGTCTACCTGTGCCATGCGCTGTGCTTTTAACAAGGCTGGTGGAATTCTTTAGTTTGGCGGAAGGCAGTTAAGAATCTTCTGCAGAAATTCTGATGTCTTTTTTGGGAGATTTTTGTCTGCGTGTGGAGAAACCCTTTGCCAGGACTGACACATTAGCGGTTGTAAGTTTTTTTGTGACAGCCTGGAGGCAAGAGTGCGTCCATGACCTTTCCGGGCCGTTTTCGCAGAGGCGCCGACTATGTCGTGCAGCTCGTGCTTCGCACCATAGGGAACAGAAACATAGCGCATCCAAAAAGCAACCATGGACTGCGCTCCACGATTCGAGGAAAAGTAAAAGGAGAAAAAACAAGAAAGGCAGGCAAAGGCACAGCAGGAGACCCCTCCCCACTGTCCTTTTCTTCCTCCCTCTTACCACCCTGCTACCGGCTGCCCGTGTAGCTCTTGAAAAAGAATTTCTCCGTACCTATGCACCTGCTCAAATCATCCTTGGCCCTTTCCGTTACCGCCTCTCCACGTTCTTCATCCGTTTGATGCTGCGTGTTGTGCGTCTTGTTCCCGTAGCCTTTTTGGGAGGAACAGTGCTGAAAATTGTGCCCTAAGGGTAGGGTGGAATTCAAGCAAGTTTTGGTTAAGACGATTCCCAATTCTTGCATATTTGTTTTAAAATCAGCGACAACAGCAATGACACATCGCTTTGAGCATGCGGCTCGAGGACGGTGTGTGATTCGTTCCGCAGTGTCGCCGTGTACCCACTGATTTCCAATGGGTAGAAGTTTTCTCGAAGCCTGGCGCTTGGTTTGTTTGAGTTGAAGTGCTCGGAAAATGGTCTTCCACCTAACATTGTGTTGAAGAAAACACTTCAACCCATTGCGCTTGGTGCGAGGTTGCCAGTGCGCCATTAAATCTCATCATCAGCAAAAGAAAACATTTCTAGGCAATGGATACCCAAGATTCTTCACTCGATGTATCATCTAAAACTGAAAAGGATGCAACGAAAACAACTCGATATGCTTATGCTAAGGACACGCTGGTGGCAAAAACGCGTATGCAGTTAGTACGTAAAGGGTGTCTGCGAAACCTTGGCCAGTGTTCTCAGAAAGGAAGGGATGCAAACTACACACAAGCCGGACATCATTATCGGATGCCTCGTGTGCCACATCAAAGACAGTCATCCCACCCCAAAAAAGGCCTAGAGGCGCCAACTCGAATGGCCCTTCTTGGGCGTACGCGCTCAGCGTCCGCGCTCTTAGCGTAAGCCGAAACCGGTCTGCGCATGCGCACTGCAGGAGACGCCAGCAATCCTAGGTGAGGCGTCCGTGCTAGATGTCGGCATCAGCGCGCGGGCGCTCGTGTACGCGTTGGAAGGGGGGTCCGGTGTATAACAATGGAAGGATCGCCGGGCTCTCGGTGGCTCTTTTCTTCATGGCTTGAAGCTATTTCAGGTTCCCCGAACTTTTCTTCGCGGTTTAAGTTGTTCTTTCATCGCCCCCAACCCCTTCTCTACACGGCTTGAAATTCTCTCCGTCCGCTCGACAGGGGAAGGGAGCCAGCACCAGGAACATGGAGATGCATGGCACATTTAAAAGTCGCTGGATCGTTCCCTGGAAACGGCTCCCTCTTCTGACTCCCACGGTTTGTGCGCTTAAAAAGCCGCGCTAACTCCCCGGGAGTCACACATCCAAGAAGTAGTAGTTTGCCAACAGCTTCAGAGGCAACAACAACTGACGAGAATACAAAAAGGAAGCTAAAAATGTTGCCGGCCCAGCGATTGCTATCTAATCCCTCAAGCACTGGAACTGCAACCGGTGGAATTAAAAGCAAAGAGAGAGGATAGCGAAAAGTAGATAGGAGAGCGGCAGAAAAAAAAAACGAGGGTAGGTTGGAACTTATGCAAAAAAAAATATGTTCGCGCCACTCGTGCGAAAGTGCTTATGGGTATTGTTGCACATATTCGCAACACGGTAAATTAACTGCATATTCAGGGCCGTGAGCATGTAGCGTCCTGTCGCTAATGAATCGCGCTAGCGGCGCATTGCACAAACGGGTTGGGTGGAGCGCCGAGTCACCGTACTGGAGAAAACCAGTAATCTTTTAAACATCGTGTTATCCGACAATAACTTCTGTTCATTTCTTAGCAGATTTAAATTATAATCAAGAACATTTAACTAGAGTTTGACTCTTGATTGCTGCTCTGGGTAACGGCGTAGTTACTGGCTTGCCGAACTGATGGCACACTCTTCAGAATAGTTCCCAGCATGCCACTCTATGAAGTCTTCGTTAGCGGTTCATCCTTCATGTACATCTTTGACAGAATTGCCGAAACTAGCATCGATTACAGCAATGGTAAACCCCTTCTCGACGGCGAACGATCGAATCGTGAGAAGCACTTTACCAACCTAGACAAAAATGTGAACTACCACACTACTAATTGTCACATTGGACAAATAACCTACTGGCATAAAACGCAGCATCAGGTTTGCCGCCTCTTATGTGGAACACATGCAACATTCACTTCAACGCATCCTTGCTGCACTTGCACCACATCGACAAAAGATAGGAAGAGCTTTCTGCTATTGAGGCTAATAACATGAGTGTTGAAATGTAGGCATTAAGACACGATTTTACAATTTTGAATGCACAGTGCAAGAACCATATACAAGTATCGGTGAGTGAGCACTAAGTATGAGCGTCCGGGAATTACAAATTTCACTGCTTGAACGAAAGTACCTAGAAGCTTCATTGCTTTGCACTGTTATTGCGTACGCAATTCCACTATCACCTATGCCGGTGTGCTCACTGTACGCGCTTAATGAAAAATGTACCTGTCAAGCAAAAGAGTCTTCTTATAATTTCCTCTATATACCTCATAGAAGGCACACGCTTTCTTGTAGCATTTTATGTAGCAGCCCATGGCCATAGCCTCCCTCCGATGGGGGCACTTTTGATAAAACTGCGCATTCGTACGGCAGGCTCAACCTCCCAAAGCAACCTACCAAAGCAGGGACATTGTAGCAGGGCACGGCCGGAATCGAGCCGCCTCCGCTACTCGAGCCCGGCCGCGAGCAGGGACGTGTGCCTTTCCAACGCACCGAGAGAGGGCGCCACACGTTTCATGAAAAAGCTGATGATGCATGATAAATAGTGAAAGAGCGCAGGAAGACTTTTACGCCATTGAAATGTAAAATACCTTATACTTCCTTAAAGGTAGGACATTATCCTACGTGAACCTGCTAGAGCTTATCGATATATTTTAAAATATGGCTGTAGTGAGCGATAAATTGAAGTAGGGTATTTTTCAGGACCTCGCCATAGGCTCCATGCTGTCATAGGTCATTGCTCATGGCAAACGCAATATGTAAGCTACATCGATGAAACTCAACTAAATGAAACTTTAAGATGCATTTAACATCTAGGCGAGAGAGCTAATTTCTAACTGTTATGTGCGACGAAATATCAATTTTTATTTTTCGTCGCCATTGAGTTACGCGCGGCCGCGCCGCCGGCTGTCGCGAGATGGCGCGACCGGTTTTTCGAGGCGCATGGTCCAGAATCCTGGGGATGTTGGCAAATTCCTCAAAGGTAATCATTTTCCTAAATATCAATACACACCATCATTATATCACAAACAAATGTATGAGGATTACAGTTGACATAAACAAAGATTTTAGGCAAGAAGGCGAGTTGTACATGATTCGCCTACAAAAGGGAAACGCCACCCAAACGTCAATAAAAGGGAAAGAAGGCACAAGTGTTTTTGCAGCTAATTTATTATTTTCAAGAACAGTTTTTTTAATACCAAGAAGCGAAGAGCACAGAGCAAAACAAGAAGCTCCTTTCAAAGCAACATCTCATCAGGCCAAAACCAGAATAAGGTTAGAGATGTTAGTTCGCAACGAAGGGAAGCTCTTCCATCTATAATATATTCGCAGTGTCTCTTAAAAAATCTCGGCTTGTTTTTGCTTCATGCAGTGCCAAGAGTCTTCAGGTGGAATAAATTGTAACGATACACTCTTTTCACACTTTTTAGCTCTTACAGTGCAGCTGCTGCTTCACCGAGAGTGTTCACCAGTAAGTCTCTCAACTCATCGCCAAATTTGCCACAGAGCCAATGCACTTTCTACTAAAGTCGACATGGGCTCCGCAGCAGTTAGTCCGACGAGCGAAATTCGTCCTTGTGCATCATCCTCGACCCTTGCTGACGTCGACCTGCCCGCACAGGTATACAGTTGCCTGCGGTCACTACGTATTTGCTGAATATGTGTGAGCAAAACGTGTAGTGTGGAGGCTGCAAAACACCAGTACAAAATTACTTTTGCAGCGCATTTATTTATTGCGCACATAATTTCGCCTCAGCTATTCATACAAGCTTGCCTTTTCGAAAACAAGGCATATAGTGTCATTAACAGTGAATCACATGCGCTTTATCAAGTGCGGCACAAATTATGCTGTGCAGAGGTTGCACGAAAACAGTTATATCTTGCGCTATGGCTAAACGCGCGAGTTGGTTATACAATTTGTTAAGGAAAAACAGTGGGCACGACTCAGACGAAAACCAGAGGAAACACAGCACAAGCCCTTGTTCCTTGTTTGCTCTGCTTTCCGCCTACGTCTTTCGCACTGTTCGACCTTAAAAGAGTTGAAGCTTTACTGCAAGCTTGCCTGCTAGTAATTCAGCTTCTTTGCGTATATGAACAATGCTGAAATACGTGACATAACTAGTGGAATGTACAGCAAATGTTACACGAGACGTTGCTCTTCATGAGTTTTATGGACTAGATAACCATGTTACATGTACACACACACGGATATCACAGAGAGTGATGCCGACATGGCTACGTCTGAAGTCCTGAAGAAACCGACAGAAGGAACCATTAATATTGTCGCATCGTAACCTCGAAGGCGAGCTGAAGCGCACACCAAAAATTATCGGTCTGCCCTTATTTTTACACTCGACACGAAAGGTGACTCCGGATGGATCCAGGAAACACAATTTTTTTTCGCGGGTCTGTTGAGAATATGGCATGTTACCGTGCACACAACGGACACTGTACGGCAAATCTGGAAAGTTAACGTGAACAAAATCTTTCAGGAACCTATGAACAAACTATACAAACAATAGAAATTGCACCATGTGCGCCGGGCAGAGCTACAGGTAAACAAATAGCGGAAATAAAACAAAAAGAGTATATGAATCTTCTGCACCAGGCAAAGCTAAAAATAACTACCAAACAGAATATGAAAAAAAATGGTGCATGAAGCTTCTGCAGCTGGCAGAGTTCGAAATAAAAATAAAATGAAAAACTTTACATGAAGCTTCTGCATCTGACACAGCCCAGAATAAGTACATAAAAAAATGAAACATAATGCAGCAAGCTTCTGCGGCTGGCAGAGCGCAGAATAAAAACTTCATTAAGAAACGAAAATCAGCACATGCTGCTTCTGCACCTGGCAGAGTACACAATAAGTGCTTAACAAAAAAATGAAATTCAATACATGAAACTTCTGTACCTGAAAGAGCTCAGAATAAATACGTCCAAAATAAGAAACAGTACATGAAGTCTCTGCACTTGGCAGAGCTAAGGATAAGTACACAACAAAATAATGAAAAATTGTTCTTGAACAGAGGTTCAAATACCTAGTTGTAAATAAATAATCGCCATTTGATGTTGCATCCGCAGAGCTTAAACAAGTTAAAAATACATGATGCTTCTGCATCCTCCTGATATTAAATATTGAGAAAAAAACAAATATCGTATAACGTCTCATCACTTGGCTGAGAAACAAATAAGCTAAATAAATACATATACATAAACAAACATCAAAGTGGTTCAGGCGGCGCCAGCTTATTTCGCAAGATGATTGCCAGCATGCCGACCATGTGGACCAGCAGCTCTTGTGGCGCATCTGAACTCTGCTTAGCAGCTGCATCTCCCGCATAGCCTGCACAAACAAAAGGGTCGAGTTACAAATTCTTACTGCGCAACACTATTGAGACCTCGCTTAACAATTGTGAAAAAGGTTAGACAAAAAATTTAGCTAAGTATGGTTGCAGGACAGTAGTGGCAGTTTCATTAACTGAGCAGTCCCAACGAAGTGGCGCTATATGTCTAGCAAAAGTGGATGTGTTCTAAAGTGAGCATGGGTATGTATTCTAATGGTGACAGCTTTTCTGCATTGCATATTGCGGTAGGCGTGGTGGGTACTAACCTCATTCATGCTCATCTGGAAAACAGCGTCCTGACGCTTCCGATTCCTACTAAGGTCCGCCAAACTCGTCGTTTCATGCAGTGTCTTCCGCAGCACCTCATCCGCCACAGCGTCTTTTCTTAGGCCGGCATAGTGTGGGATTTGGAAAAAACAGCGCACCTTTAGACACGGACAGAGGCAGATATAACGACACAGCGCTGTAAAAATGGGTAGAAGCGTCCCCCGGCCTGGCGCCCGGCTTTCATTAGAGGTGTCCGCTTGGGAGAAGCTCCGTAAACCCCGCTGCGCCCCTCGCGGGTGAACGAAGCCCCAGTGTCGGACAAGCTCAGTGCCTGCTAAAGGTGGTGTCACGGCCAACGTGGCTCGAACCTTCATCACCTGCAGCAGCAGTCTAAAAAAAAGGGCCACAAATGGTCTTCTACCGCACTAGGCGGATTTAACGTTGTTGACGGCGGAACTTATCGCTGATCCATCAGAGCAACTGTGGTCAAGAGCCTTTTCCCAAGCATCTCACCCAGAAGAGCCGAGCACCAAGCCGGGGGAAATCTTGTAACCATGAAAAACTGGTGGGTACCCGGCGGCACTGGGGATAGAACCCAGCACCTACCGAATGCGAGGCGGACGCTCTACTACAAGGCTACCGCTTCGGCTTATATCTGCCTCTGTCGGTGTCTAAAGGTGCGCTGTTCTTTCCAAACATGAGCTACCGACTAGCCCCTTTGACCACCCTTGCAAGTTAGTGTGGGATGCGGCGAGGGCTGCAGTGGGTGCTATGGAATATCTATCTGAAAAGAAAATATGCTCATCACGCATTGCGGCATGCGGCGAAATAAGCAAAGTGTTTGATACAATGTCTTAGCGCACTTGGCGTGAATACACCTAACATCAATAATATAAGACGCTGTTAGTGATGCGACACAGGGAGCATTGTTGTATACCGTATTGCATCTGCATATTTGCCAGACTGCTACGAGACATCACAACCAGACAGCAAAAGAAATAAACATTGTACACAACGTTGCAAGGCCAGATACTCAATTCCGTGGATTGTGTAATTTCACTGCAGATATCTGGCAACTGCTGCCAATGATACTACTTTAAAGGAGCTGCCAGAGAGGTAGATTGTGTAAATTCACTGCAGATATATGGCAACTGCTGCCAATGATACTACTTTAAAGGAGCTGCCAGAGAGGTGGATTGTGTAAATTCTCTGCAGATATATGGCAACTGCTGCCAATGATACTACTTTAAAGGAGCTGCCAGAGAGGTGGATTGTGTAAATTCACTGCAGATATATGGCAACTTCTGCCAATGATACTACTTTAAAGGAGCTGCCAAAGAGGTGGATTGTGTAAAATCACTGCAGATATATGGCAACTGCTGCCAATGGTACTACTGTAAAGGAGCTGCCAGAGAGGTGGATTGTGTAAATTCACTGCAGATATATGGCAACTTCTGCCAATGCTACTCCTGTAAAGGAGCTGCCAGACAGGTGGATTGTGTAAATTCACTGCAGATATATGGCAACTTCTGCCAATGATACTACTGTAAAGGAGCTGCCAGAGAGGTGGATTGTGTAAATTCACTGCAGATATATGGCAACTGCTGCCAATGATATTACTTTAAAGGAGCTGCCAGAGAGGTGGATTGTGTAAATTCACTGCAGATATATGGCAACTGCTGCCAATGATACTACTTTAAAGGAGCTGCCAGAGAGGGTATACTGGGGAGCTTGGATATTCGCATGCCAACTCACGGGATGCGCGGCTCAGTATGTCTTCTCCCCAACTTGCCGAGGCTCCCCTTTCATCTCTTCTGCTGTAACAAGGGTAAAAAATGTGGCCATTTGGTACTGGCAAACCATGGAAAAAAAACACTAGCAAAATATAAGCAATCAGAACAATTCGCAACCACCAGTTTGTGCATTTCTGCATTTCTCAGACTAAAATAAACCACAAATGAGATAAACAGTGGACGCAAGTCGTAAAGCATACGCATCATGTGTTTAAAGGGTCCACCTACCTGGCGTTAAGTACGCTGCCGCTCATACCGGCTGTGGTTTCCACCAAGCCCCTGGGCCGACAGGCAACGTGCTGTGGGAGGAGACTAGCGGAGAGGCGCTGGAGACCATCGGCGACGGGCTGCTGGTCCTCCTGTGGCAAGAAGCCATAGCACCGCATGTTCGTACACAATGGCTCAACGTTCTTCCCAGCAGAAACTGTCTCAATGGCTCATAACGTGATCACGCTTTACAAACGGCAGAGCACATGCACCTGAATTAAGTGACCCTCGAAGAACGACGGCCAGATGCCCATGGCGCCGGCCGTGCCTATAAAGGCAATAAATATGGCCTGACCCCCCCCCACCCACCCCCCGCCCTCCAATCAAAAGCGCCTCCGGTGTGCCTGCGATAGCATGCGGTAAGGTATGTTCGAGTGACCCTACATAGATTGCTGTTGTCAGACTTATCTGCCGTCTTGCTTTAGGCGGGCCAATTCTGCCCGCAATGAAACGTCAGACTGTTTCGGACGGAATTCTGCCGCCATGGCTCGAAGTTCCTATAAAATGTTGTTCTGTCTAGACGGGGTAGAACTAGAGACCGTTGAAACTATTAATCGCAGTTAAAAACAGTGAAGTATATCATCTTTCGGCGCACATTTGCCGACAAACTGGCCCCCTTAGGAACAGCCGCTATACATTTACTGGCGCAGCCCATTCCAGTGCAATCTCTTGACTTGGATATATTACATTTACATCGCATTTTCAATGATCAGGGCCCGAATTACGGAACTCGCTCTAAATTTATAGAATCGTGACTTAAAAATGACAACACCGCGATGCCATGGTGAGATGTCAACGCGTGACGAAACTTAGAATCAGCCAATGGCTAGCAGTTGCCACACCGGGAGCATTTCTTTGCACCTCAAGAGGCTTATTTGCAACGTCGACGGGGCCGTATGCTATCTGTTTTATAAAAATATGTAGTCAATAAAAGGAGTAATGCTTAATTTTTTAAAGAATCTGTATTCCACATTCAGCAACATCAAGCAAAACAAGAAGTACCTGTATTATTGCAAATAAATGGTGTCATGAATAACTTCTGTCGCCATGAGAGTGCGATGGGGGAGATAAATATTAAACATGTAGGCACCCAGGAAAACATCTGTTCCCACGGCTAGTTCATGCTTTTTTTACGCGTCGTCTGATATCAAGGTACTAGGACTATGTGGTTGTCCTAAGTGCGCGGAGAACTTTGATCGAAGCCAGTGAATCCCAATGGGCTCCACATATAAACTTGAAAGGAACGCCGGACCCCAAAATTGATGCAGGTAACTTGCTGATGTAAGTACATTATCGGTCGCCACTTGGCAAAAGTGGTTTAAGAACGACATATGCGAAGTGCGTGATAAAGATTCTGTTATTTTCCTTTAGGAATTACAAGACACCACAAATCACGGATTGCAGAGCGAAATACTTTTTTTTTCCACATAAACGCCTGGCACAACAATGATCAGGTGGGGAACGAGCAAAAAGACAAGACGGGCGGTTGGGCGCGCAATAACAACCTTGCTCGTTTTCGTTCGCTCTTAACCTGTGCTATAGGTCGCAGCAACGCAGCTCATGCATACATTTTTTAAACCTACTAGCCTGAACCCAAACGGCACATTAATGATTCTTCCTTGTTTCCATAATTCTCAACAGACGCTGTTGAACAGAAGCTCTTGCCTACCCGCCGAAGCGGCTCAGTGGTTAGAGCGCTCGGCTACTGTCTGATCCGGAGTAACCGGGTTCGAACCCGACCGCGGCGGCCGCGTTTCAACGGAGGCTAAACGCTCAGGTGGCCGTGGGCTGTGCGATGTGAATGCACGTTAAGATCCCCAGGTGTTCGAAATTATTCCGAAGCCCTCCTCATCGGGACCTCTTTCTTGTCTTAGGCCCTCGTTTGTCCCTTCCCTTACGGGGAAGTTCAGGTGTCCGCCGATATGTGAGACAGATACTGCGCCATTTCCTTCCCCCAAAAAATAATCTTCAATTTCTCTTGCCTCTTGTCACCACTGGTCGCTGCTGCAAATTTAAAAGCGCGTATGCCGCAAGAGAAAAATAAAGCATATAGTGTCTTTTTAAGCTTTTGCCAGGTTTTATTTACAGCCACGCAACTTTTAGTGATCTAATCAGTAGTGGAAAGTTACAGTATATCTTGCACAACTGCATATTACACACAAAAAGAACCCAAACTACGAGGGGGTAAGCGGCGCACGTCGTGCTTTGCTTCTCTGATTTTGCCGCGTGGAACCGCGGAAAGATTGGGCGTTAAGCTTCGGCAAAGACCTACAGCCAGAAGCTCAACCCCGAGCATCCTGGCCTCTCGTACCGCAGGCGTAGAGCGCCCGCGAACTTTGAAATACGTGGACGAGCGCGTCTTGAAGCAGCCGCGCCCTGCGCAAACGATACGAGGCGCGAGCCAGCGTAGTCCATTTATGCAGTAAACTCTTCACGTGACCAAGCGCAACCAATAGGCGAAGCGGCGGCGAAGATAAAACCAAAAAAACTAACATGGTACTGTCAAAACCCTAGAGGTGGCGCTCGCGTCTTTCAGATGACGCGAGATGGTTCTATGCTTTGAGATGGTTCTATGCTTAAGGGCTGAAGTTCGATTGCGATTGGAAGTAAATCAGAGAACTGTTGGAAGATTAGCACTAGGTACCCACGGAAAAACCAGAAACGAGGCAGTACAGGGGGATATGGGCTGGGCAACGTTCGTACCACTGCAAGCTCAGAGTAAAGTGCTATACGAAGAACGCGTGAGGAAATTGGATGATAACAGGTGGGCAGCTAACGTATTTAAATACCTGTACAGAAAGAGCGTTGACACAAAGTGGCAGAAACGAACTAGAAAGCTGGCCAGTAATTTTGTCAGAGACGAGGAAGCAGAAAGGAAAAGCATTAAACGACAGGTTAAAAACGTCGAAGGTAAAAATTGGATAGATTCAATGGAAAAGTGTACAACTATAGTGCATAACTATATCGATGCTGGAAAAGACAGATCAGGAAGGAAACGTTTTATGAAAACTCAAGAGGCAGCGCCATCCTCTTTGAAGCTAGGTCAGGGTGTCTTAGAAAGCGCAGCTACAAAAAGAAATTTAACGAAGAAGATGACACATGTGCTGCGTGTGGTAAATCTGTAGAAACAATAGAACACCTCATCCTAAGATATGATGGTATTCATCCCGATGTCGATGCAGGCACAGTCACTCTTCCTGAGGCCTTAGGGTTTAGAGATAACAATAGTCATGTAATAAATCTGGGGTGGAAATTAGCAAAAAGCTATTGGAGGATTGGTTGCACAAAAGCAGAGAGGTGACAAGTTTTAAATTTTAGGAAGACGTTTTTTTAAAGAGAATGACGAATTTTATTGACAACTTACAGCAGAGTTCAGCAAAAATAAAGGAAAACAAACTGAGCATAGTGGCAACAACCACTGCTTCGTTTCAAATGGGACGCTCCTACCTTTTATCCATCCATCTTTGAAAGCGCCAACGGAAGTGGAGCCGATACCCAGCGGCAAGTTTTTCAACTTTCCTTATCTAAAAACGTTGGCCGAGGGTGACCTTGGCGCCAAAACGGAGTCGGACCTAAACGAACACTCCGTTTTGGCGCCAAGGTCGGACCTAAATGAACAGATCCGGAGTTCCCGGGTTCGAACCCACCGCGGCGGCTGCGTTTTTATGGAGGAAAAACGCTAAGGCGCCCGTGTGCTGTGCGATGTCAGTGCACGTTAAAGATCCCCAGGTGGTCGAAATTATTCCGGAGCCCTCCACTACGGCACCTATTCTTCCTTTCTTCTTTCACTCCCTCCTTTATTCCTTCCCTAACGGCGCGGTTCAGGTGTCCAAAGATATATGAGACAGATACTGCGCCATTTCCTTTCCCCAAAAACCAATTATTATTATTATTAAACGAACACTGGCAAAATTTTCAGTTCACCAGCCCATGGTGCCTATGTGCTCAGTTCCCGCCAGACCAGCGCATGCGTGAACAACAGCAACGTCTTCGTTGCTTCGTGGTGGTAAAAGCCACCACGCGGCGCGAACGAGCCTAAGGTGACAATTCAAACGGCCCTTCCTGGGCATAGGCGCCCAGAAGGGCCCTTTGAAGAAGGAAAGAAGGCCGTAGGCCGGAACGGGCGTCGAAAAGGGGCACTGTCGAAAAGGCGGCTGTTGATGTGCGAGACCACAGTGCCACATCAGTTGCATGTCATCCCGTAATGCGCGCACCTCCGACATAGGTCCCGCGGCGCGATCCACCTGCGAGGCTATTAACCAGCTCTGGTCGCGAGGTCGTGATGAATACAAATTGGCAAACACTGTTGGTTGCGAGGGGCGCTCAGAAGGCCTACTACTGGGGCTGGTTGGTATAAGCGTTCAAGCGAAGGAAAGCTTAGGGGAGAAAAGCTGGTGATTTGGGTCCTCACTGAGGCCAGAGTGCGGCTTTCAGAATACGCTACGCCTTTCCTGTAGTGCATAAAGATTTCTTTACATCTACTCCCGACTGCATATTAGCGTGGACATTTTTTTCTAACCAGGCATCGTACTGAACTCGGCGAGTCTTTGCAACCGATGTTTCCATTTTGGCTAAAGTCCAGGTCACCACCACGCTGACGGGACATTTCAGATTCTCGCGATGCCTCTCCGTAACCATGATTACCACAAGCAAATCGGGCCACCTAAGCCAACACTGTCGTCACTGCAAGGTCGAGGCTGAGAAACGGGACCTTCCAAATTCGTGCATGCCACTTTTTAAGAAGAGCCAAATCATAACCCGCCACAATGATAAGATTGTTCGAGAGATTATTGAGGCTCGTGGTATTTTGCGTGCAGGTAACAAGTGTGTGACTGTGGCATCAGTGGCATTGTCAGCTAAAGAGCTCTCCTATCTAGAACGATGGAAACCAGCGAAAGGCTGACTCATCAATCTTTTTGTTTTTCGTTTCGAGTTGTGGCTCATGTATTTATACGTAGCGACAGCAAGAAATAACCAGTTGATAGTTAGCGCTCGTGTCGTTCCGTGTCTCTCCTTTGTGTCCTGTTTTGTTACACGCTGCTCTATTTTCATGGATCACCAACTCGCCCAACAAGCAACACTTCCGGTATCTAAAATATCGATGCACTTAAAAGAGAGAGAGAGAGAGAGAAAAAAACTTTATTGAGGTCTCTTAAGAGATTGGTGGTTCCGTCTTCGTCTTCATCGCTGTCGACGCTTGACCTCTTTCAGCAAGGTTGGGCCCCTATTCCAGGGCTCCACTGAGCCTAGCTGCTTCGCTTGCGTGCTGCACTAGTGCCCTTTGGGCAGTGAGCTCGCAGCTGGTGAGCCGGCTCTCCCATTGCTCCGCACTCGGGGTTTTGTGTTGGTGGAATGCGTAGTTGCGTTCGCACTCCCAGGTGATATGGTATAGCGGGGGGTGGTTGCTCCGCACCACGGGAATGTGTCCCTGAAAGTACCATGGCCCCATTTTGATTATACCGATGGCAATGGGGCTTTGCTGGCTTAGTTTCATTTTCCTACTCAATCCTAACGCGCATGTCATTTAGGCTCTACTCCGTTCCAAACTCGAGATTCAGTCGAAGGAATCCGCACAGCATTTAAGAGACGTTCTAACAGCAGTTTCATACCACCATCTTTAAGGCCGATACCTAAGAGTAATTGCACTATATCGAAGCGGTAGTTTCTAGAGATTAGACTCGGGTCGTTTCTAAAATGCGGCCAACCAAAGATCCAAAATTTGACCTACATCCATCTGGACCAAAGCCGACCTCGAGGATGAATATAATGTACTTATTACGATGACGCCCTCTAAATTTGGTCCAGGCCCACCGAAGTGACCCCGAAACTGAGAACACCCCGGAAATATGATCTGCGTCGATTTCGAGCAAACCCAAATATAGCCTAATTTGACCAAGTCATTGACTTAGTCATTCCGTTGGTATCACCTTGTTTAGAATTTTTATTCACCTTGACATCAAAATGGAGTCAAAAGCATGCTGTTTAACAATCTTCGGGTGATAGATGAAATCAATAATCACGTGCTCCCCATTATTAAAGAATTAGCCGAGCGTGAACAAGAATGCCGAATCCAACGTCATTTTCATAAACGGAATGAGAAAACTGGGTCTTTCGCCGAGCTCTGATCCCAATGTTGCCATCAACCAATGGAGCACCACAGTAGATCTCATAATCGAAAGTGACCCCTGCAAAGCCGAGCATAGTCGAAATGCAAACCATGACCAATTGCATCATGGACAACAAGACGGTGTTCCCTTGAATCGGTCCGAATCAAGAAGCATGAAAAACACTTAATAGATTGGTAAAGGCTGCAAAATTTGAGTAATTATTACGAGTCAAAAGTCACATTTAGCGGCCGGAAGCAACAAGACAAGTCAGGATGGTTTATTAGTTTTTGGTTTATGGGGGTTTAACCTTCCAAAGCGACTCAGGCTACGAGAGACGCTGTAGGGAAGGGCTGCGGGAATTTCGACCACCTCGGGTTGTTTAACGTGCAAGACATCGCACAGTACACAAGTTTTTGAATTTCGCTTCCATCGAAATTCGACCACCGCGCCGGGATCGAACCCGCGTCTTTCGGGCCAGCAGCCGAGCGCCATAACCGCTCAGCCACCGCGGATAATTTTAGAGGTAAAGTTTCTGACTAACTGTGGTATTTGCGATGCGCGTTACAGGACGCTTACAGATTCAACTCAATGTTAACAATTCATACAACTACTCAACGGCTGTTTCCGCTGTGACAGCCATTGTGAGCTCGGTGAGTAATCGCCTGCCGTTGAGCATGTACTCTCGCTTGTTTTCGTGAGCAAGTAATTTTAAAGTTATGTTTCGTGAGCACCAAATTTCAATACTTGGTTGAAAGTACAGGGTGTGTTTTTAATATGCTTTATTTTCACTATCCTATCCAGTTGATGCTTCCAGGATTTCAACTGCTTGCTCTTTTGAGATGAGACCATTCTCGTGACGTATTTTTCTCATTTTATTTCTTGTTTTGTTTTGCCTATCATTTCTGTTTTCATGCTATGTGCGAAGAGAACTTTTCAGACAAGATCTAAAGCCATCCTCTGAAGGAAGAAAAGATAAGATAATTCAGCTGCAACGTGATCTTCACGCGAGATTATACTCTGTTATCTCTCCGACATGGACACGATACCGCTGCTGGCAGAAAGCGGTGGCCACCGCAGTCGTTGCTGTACCCGCACTCATCGCTGCGCCATACCTGTGACCGGTGACCAGTTCATCAAGCGGAGTTTCACGCTACCGATCTTCTTCAATCGGAACATGACTGTTCTAACATTGCGATGCAAATGTGGCAGTCATGAAACAATGTTTAAGAAGCACATGCTTTGTGTAAAAAACGGGAATGTTTCTCAGAAGAAACCAGTCATGATATAAGAATGACAAACTAATTATGACAATACCAAGCCTCAGATACATATAAGGAAAGAAGATATATAGAGGAAAGAATCAAAACCCTTTTAAGTCCCACGCCTTTAGATCACTAAAAGTGATAGGCTGCATCTCATGACTGAGTTAAGCTCTGAATACAGGTGAGCACGCGAACATAGCTGCAGTGCTTTGCGCGGGGAAATAAAATAACATTTTTCATTTCCAAATCAAAGCATAACACATGCCTTCTTCAATTAAGGCTCACGACCCAGGAAGAATATTCGCTAATTAAGTAGAGCAGTGGTGGTGTTTACTTGTGAAGTAATAATATTGTGAAGTTCATACCAGGCGAACCCATGGCGTATTAAAGAAATCACGGTGCATTGGAGCAACTGTTTCTTAATGTATATTGACCCCACTGATTACCCGCTGTGCTTTGTTCCTCTGGATCCTGAAACGCACCTTTGGAAGTGTAGTTCACTAATTTCATCTGAAACAGACTGCCTGCATTTTTCGAATGATATAATGATGCGACGTTGGCGATAAAACGACGGTTTTAAGACGGGTGAAACTCACGAAATGAAACCAAAACGCAAGAGCTGATGCGCACGACAGTAAAAATAAGCACAAGAGGATCGCCTAACGACCAAGACAGCTTTAAAAATAAACATTTCATGCAATTAAATTGCCTAATACAGCCTTAGAACAAAATTATAATAAAATTAACAGTTTCAAGTGTTTCCTTAACAAGAAAAACATGATTTTGCGATTAAAGTCTTACGCCTTCTTGTACCTTGCCCCATCGCTGACATCTTTCAACGGGACAGCGCCAGCTAAAATTTCAAAGCTGCCTTTTGGTATGAAAGAGACTGTACAAGCAAAAACATTCTTCAGGCCGATTTATATCGGCCAGCATCATTAACCTGACTACACCAACTGCAGGACAAAATCCTCTCTCATGTCTTCCCAATTAACCCCATGCTTTGCCAGCTGCGCCCACCGTTTGCCCGCAAACTCCACCGACCCCCCCCCCCCCCCCCCTGTGTTTCTCTTCTCTTGGAATCCACTCCGTTACCCTTAAGAATCAGCGGTTATCTTCCCCATTGCTTTATACGCCCTGCCCTAGCCCATTTGCTTCTCTTGATGCCGACTAAAATCGATGGCGTTATTGATGGCGGCTTGCGTTCGTTCCCTGACCCACTCTGCCCGTTTCAGAGCTCTTAACATTACATCCATCATTTTTCAGTCCATATCTCGCTGCGTTGTCTTTAACATGAGCTGTACGCTTTTCGTTAGCTACCACGTTCCTGCCCCGTAGATGAGTATCGGTAAGAGACAGCTGTTGTGGACATTTCTCTTGAGTGATATTGGTAAACTGCTACTCATGATCTGAGAGAAGCTGCCATATGCGCTCCACTCCATTCTTATCCTTCTAGTTATTTCCCTCTCATGATCCGGATCAGATGTCTCTGCCTGCTTTAAGTAGACCTACCCCTTTACAATTTCAGCACCACACTATCAATTGTAAACTGCTGTTCCCTTGCTAGACTGTTGAACATTACCTTGGTTTTCTGCATGTAAATTTTTATACTTACAGCTCTGCTCTGCTCTGCTTAACTCATTGATCATGATTTGCAGTTCATCTGTTGAGTGACTTAGCAAGGTAACGTCATCAGCGAATCGCAGAATATTCAGTTATTCTCCCTTAACCCTTATTCTCAATCCAGGCCTCCAAATACAACCTGTAAACATGCGGTGAATAGCATTGCCGAGATCGTGTCTCCTTGCAAGACGCCCTTACTTAATGGAATTTAATTGCTTACTTTATTGAGGAATATGGTAGCTGTACAGTTTCTATATATATCGTCCAGTATTTTGACATAGGGCTCAACTTAATCATGTTTACGTAATGCCTGTATGAATGCTGAGGTTTCCACTGAGTCAAATGCTTTCTCATAATCAATGAAGGCTATATACAAGGATAAGTTATATTCTGCGCATTTCACTATCAACTGATTGATAGTGTGAATATGATCTCTTGTGGAATATTCTTTACGAAAGCCTGCCTGATCCTTTCCTTGATTAAAGTCTAAGGTTACTCTGACTATTAGCTATTACCGCAGTAAATACCTAATAGGCAACAGCCAGTAAGGTGATCGGTCTGTAATTTTTCATGTCTTTGGCGTCTCCTTTCTTCTGAATTAAGATTATATTTGCGTTCTTCCAAGTTTCTTGTGCGGTCGAGGTCATAAGGCATTGCGTATACAGGGCGGCTAGCTTTTCTAGCAGAATCTCCCCTACGTCTTTGAACAGATCTGTTGCCTGATTCTCATCAGCTGCTTTTCCCCTTTTCATTGCTCCTAAGGCTTCCTTTATTTCCTCCGTCGTTACGGGCGGGATCACGGATTGCTGTGTGCTACCGTCTGTATCATTGACGTCCTGATTACATTGTGCACTGTATAGATTTGTGTAGAATTCTTCGGCTACTTTAGCTACCTTCATATTGCTAATGACATTGCCCTCCTTGTCTCTTAACACATACATCTGCTTTTTACCCACGCTTAGTTCCCTCTTCGGCGCATTTAGTATACCTCCGTTCTTTAAAGCATGCTAAATTCTCTCCATGTTAAACTTCTATATGTCGACTACTTTGCATTTGCTTATTAAATTCTATAGCACTGCTGGTTCTAATTTGTCTCCAAGGCTAGACGCCCTCATGCTTTGGCGTTTCTTAATCAGATTTTTCGTCTCCTGGGATATCTTGCAGGTATAATGTCAAATTCTCCTACCACGTACTTCTATGGTGCACTCTGTAATGATAGCAGTGAGATCATCGTCCACTGTATGAACATTAAGACCGTCTTGCTTAGTTAAAGCCCAATATCAGTCCTGTAGGAAAATCCTGAATTCCGCTACTTTCCCTCTTAACGCTAACCCGTTTATGGGCTTCCTCTTCACCAGTTTCTTCCCTTTGCTCTTCAAATGTAGGCTAATTCGAGACTTACCACTCTGTGGTCGCTACACCACACCCTGCACAATGCCAGGGTGAGTCCATAGTTGACTGCTCGTATCTGTAGATGTAGTCAGTCGATGAGATAGATATCTCTGAACAAACCTCGTCCAGCTACCCTGTTCCTCATGTACAGATTGAAGCAGTCAGTATAGCAATTGGAAATTGTAAGGTACGGCTCCGCAAAAGGCTATCAGAACATTATATTTATCTAAGACAAACCTTAACATACACCTCCGAGATGAGGAGCTGAAAGTTGTATTCACGCAGCGCAGCCTTCATGGCAGGCCGGGATATCTCTCCAAAGTGGCATTTTTCTTCGGAGCCCCATTCTCACCCAAGACTGCGCAACTAATCAAGCTGTGTTGGAATATTAGGCATGGTTATCGAGCGACAACAGCTAACACCTGCAAGTGCAATGAACGACTCCTTTCGTACTCACATTTTTGCAATCGTTCGTACCTGCATGCAGCACATTCTACCGGAGTTAACTGGCATCTTGCTGTACTCTTTTATGCCACATTTCGTAGTACCACAAACGATACAGTAATAACCTTCAAGTCTATTTGAACAAGAATCCCAAATAATCTGGCCGCATTGGTGAAGGCGCTTGGCTGCTGAACCGAAAGATCCGGCTTCGATCCCGGTCGCCGCGGAAAGATTTCGATGCAGACTAAATGCTAGAGGCCCTTGTACTGCGCAATGTCAGCGCACATAAAGAATCCCAGGTGTTGTGTTGAGTTTAATGGCGCCTAAGCAACTAAGGCTATTGTGATGACCCCCATAATGCGCAGTTCCACACGGGACGGAGAGGCAAAGAGACACCGTATGGCTCAGTTTAAACAAACAGGTATATTCAATAATTACACATGATTAAGATTATACATCAGAGGCTGGGGCGTCCGAGCTTACGTGCCGACGACTTCATGGGGGCGATGGAGTGGCTCCGGAGTTGGGCTCGAGCGGTTGCTGGCAGAAGCTGCACGCCGTCGGGCTTCGGCGCTGAAGGCCCTCTTGGCGAACGATGTCGTCCTGAGCGTGTATGCAGTAGAATTTCAATAGTCGTCCGTTTCTTCGAGGATGGTTCACAACCCTTCCTCTAGTGTCGTTCGGCTTGGAAGATGAACAGGAGGCGAGCTTGTAGATGATGACAGCAGAGCATAATTTTACAACATACATATACAGAGAGTTAAACTGGAAAAAAGCAGAACTGAATTTACAAAAGAACAAACTTTACACTACTTTACTCATCGACCGGGCAGGTTAGTGCCTAAGTAGCATCACATTACATGCTAAGCATGGAGCCTCAGCTCAGACTGCACTGCATCCGTTTACATGTGCTTTTAAGCACTTGATTAACAAAGGACTAAGGGCGGTCATTTCCAGTGGCCCGCCCAAAGCATCAATTCTCCAATCCAAAATAACATGCGAGATGGGGACAACTCCTTGGGTTGGGCTTAGCCTCGAACCCAGAGTCTGTTAACAATACAAACTAAATAAACAACAAAAACGCCACCACTCTCTCTCAAGTGAGAGTATACACAGGCTCTCTCTTCGGAGCTAATTCACTAGCGCCTGTCTTTCCACATTCTTGGCGAGTACTGCCTGTCCGCCATGACAGGTGTCCGTCACGGCCCTTCTGGGAATGCGCTTTTGTTCACGAGGCACGGCGGGAAGCTGTGGGTGCCTTCCCGGCGATAGCCCACGTCGTAAGGGGAAGGAGGGGGGGCTAGGGCTTTCACTTGGGCGCACAAACATACCACCCCCACTTCTGGTCTCGCCCCCTTCACGTGTTGAGTCAGAGGGAAAGAATGTTGTCTTCGCGGTAGCGCATAGCGTCGGCTGTGGTACGGCGCGCTCTGGATCGCTGACAGTTCCCTTGTCCTGGAATGTGCCCGGGAGGGCCGCACCTGGAACGGCCACGCAAATTGGGGAGGATAAAGCCTGTTTCCCCGGGGCGGCGGCGGGTCCGGTTGTTCTGGTCGTCACTCAAAGAGCATGGCTGGGTAATTGATGATGCCGCTGTCGGGTAAAAGTCCCACAATCAGTCCCGTGATTCCCTTTTGATTACAATTGTGAAGTCATGAATGTCACAGCATTCAGAGGACATTTGCTTTTGAGACCCCACTTCTGACACCAGTGTGATGACCCCCATAATGCGCAGGTCCACACGGGACGGAGAGGCAAAGAGACACCGTATGGCTCAGTTTAAACAAACAGGTATATTCAATAATTACACATGATTAAGATTATACATCAGAGGCTGGGGCGTCCGAGCTTACGTGCCGACGACTTCATGGGGGCGATGGAGTGGCTCCGGAGTTGGGCTCGAGCGGTTGCTGGCAGAAGCTGCACGCCATCGGGCTTCGGCGCTGAAGGCCCTCTTGGCGAACGATGTCGTCCTGAGCGTGTATGCAGTAGAATTTCAATAGTCGTCCGTTTCTTCGAGGATGGTTCACAAACCCTTCCTCTAGTGTCGTTCGGCTTGGAAGATGAACAGGAGGCGAGCTTGTAGATGATGACAGCAGAGCATAATTTTACAACATACATATACAGAGAGTTAAACTGGAAAAAAGCAGAACTGAATTTACAAAAGAACAAACTTTGCACTACTTTACTCATCGACCGGGCAGGTTAGTGCCTAAGTAGCATCACATTACATGCTAAGCATGGAGCCTCAGCTCAGACTGCACTGCATCCGTTTACATGTGCTTTTAAGCACTTGATTAACAAAGGACTGAGGGCGGTCATTTCCAGTGGCCCGCCCAAAGCATCAATTCTCCAATCCAAAATAACATGCGAGATGGGGACAACCCCTTGGGTTGGGCTTAGCCTCGAACCCAGAGTCTGTTAACAATACAAACTAAATAAACAACAAAAACGCCACCACTCTCTCTCAAGTGAGAGTATACACAGGCTCTCTCTTCGGAGCTAATTCACTAGCGCCTGTCTTTCCACATTCTTGGCGAGTACTGCCTGTCCGCCATGACAGGTGTCCGTCACGGCCCTTCTGGGAATGCGCTTTTGTTCACGAGGCACGGCGGGAAGCTGTGGGTGCCTTCCCGGCGATAGCCCACGTCGTAAGGGGAAGGAGGTGGGGCTAGGGCTTTCACTTGGGCGCACAAACATACCACCCCACTTCTGGTCTCGCCCCCTTCACGTGTTGAGTCAGAGGGAAAGAACGTTGTCTTCGCGGTAGCGCATAGCGTCGGCTGTGGTACGGCGCGCTCTGGATCGCTGACAGTTCCCTTGTCCTGGAATGTGCCCGGGAGGGCCGCACCTGGAACGGCCACGCAAATTGGGGAGGATAAAGCCTGTTTTCCCGGGGCGGCGGCGGGTCCGGTTGTTCTGGTCGTCACTCAAAGAGCATGGCTGGGTAATTGATGATGCCGCTGTCATGGGTCTCCGTCTACGCCGCGCCGTGGAACGCGGAACCTCGCAGCACACACAAGGAATGCCACACTATTATGCGCAAAGCTCAAGGTATAAGAAATTGTTTTCTGTTGATTTTTTCAAAGGTATAAAAAATATGGCGCTGTAGAAAGCCTAAAAGATTATACCCTTAATTCTGCCCAGTATTCAGAGGAAACCAAGATTAACAAATGGCCAATATTAAAGGTTTTAAGGTGTTTTTCCGGCGCGGGCCAGGTGTCCAACGATATGTGAGACAGATACTGCTCCATTTGCTTTCCCCCAAAACCAATTATTATTGTTACTTGTTCTGCACTGACCAACGAAGCCGTTTGTGCTCCTTTCCTTTCGTGAAAATGAACAGCCTTTGCAAAGTTGTCAACGCCAGTGAACACTGTCGGCTCACTTGTTTTGTTTGGTTTTTGAGGAAAGGAAATGCCACAGTAACCGTCTCACATATCTCGGTGCACACCCGAACCGCGCCATAAAGGAAGGTATAAAGGAGCGAGGGAAAGAAGAAAGAAAAAACTGAAAGTTGGATTTTGAGGGCGAAGAAAACCAAACCACGAACAGACCCATCACAAGAGAAGAGGTCGTCGAGGCCATAAGGGCAACAACGAAAAATACGGCAGCAGGGGCGGACAAGATTCATAACTCGTTAATCCGAAATTTAAGCGACGAAGCAATCCGCCAACTCACCCTATACCTAAACAAACAATGGGAAGAAGGGGCGGTCCCATCAGAGTGGAAACACGCCGTAGTCGTCATGATCCCCAAGCCCGGCAAGAAACTCCAATTTGAAAACCTCAGACCGATCTCTCTAACATCATGCCTAGGCAAGCTGTACGAGACAATAGTTACCCGACGAATGCAAACGCATCTAGGAGACGGAGAATGGTACCCCAACACCAAGTTCAGATTCAGGGCAAATTTATCAACCCAAGACATCTTGCTACAACTAAAAGAAGAGGTACTCGAAACAATGCCAAAGAACGGGGAGAACGTTGTCATGGCCATCGATATTAAAGGGTCCTTTGACTACGTATCCATGCCGCCATTATGGAAGGACTTAACACCACCAACTGCGGGAAGAAGGTCCATGACTACGTTAGAAGCTTCCTCACGGACAGAACAGCGACGGTAGGCCTAGGAGACCTGCGGAGTGACACCTTTCAAACGCCATGCAAGGGCACTCCGCAAGGCTCAGTAATCTCGCCAATACTCTTTAACACAGTGATGGTCAACCTCGCCAAGAAACTCAGCCAAGTCTAGGGGATTAGTCATGCAATGTACGCAGACGATATCAGCATCTGGACCACCCAAGGCTCACTGGGGGAGAAGCAGTAGGCGCTACAAGAGGCTGCCACCTGCATTGAAGAATACACAAAACAAAGAGGACTTAAATGCTCCACGGAAAAATCTGAGCTCCTCAGAGTGGGTAGGCACCCTACGGATGCTCCGCTCGAAATAAAACTAGAGGGCCAGAACATCCCGGAACAAAAGATGATCAGAATCCTCTGCATGTGGCTGCAAGGAAGCCGGAAGTGCAGTCATACACTAAGCCTGCTAAGCAAAGCGGCAGGACAAGTCGGCCGGATGGTAAGCAGAGTAGCGCACAAGAGGTATGGCATGAAGGAGGAGGACACACTCAGGCTAGCCAACAGCTTAGTGGCCAGCCGGATAACATATTCATTACCGTACCATGTGACTATCAAAGCAGAGAAGAAGCAAGCGGAGACAATACTCCGGAAGGCATACAAAACAGCACTTCATCTCCCAAGAAATACATCCAACGACAAGCTCATGCAACTCGGAATCAGCAACACCTTCGAAGAATTAAGAGAATGCCAGCTCAAGGCACAAATACGAAGACTTAGAAACACAACGACTGGAAGGGCGCTCCTGACAAAGCTAGGTCGGGAAATAGAAAAGCCACAAAATAGCAGGGCCGCAATACCAGACCCGCTAAGAAAGAAGCTATGCATACAACCTAGCCCCCGAAACATGGATCCAAACCTCCATGCTAACAGGAGAAAGGTTAGGGCAGAATTTTATGAGAGGAACATGGGGCATCGGGACAACACAGTCTACACTGATGCCTCCCTATACCCCCAAACACAAAAATAGCGCGGTAGCAGTAGTTGTAAATTACCACGGAGAACACATCACAAGACTCACAGCCGAAGTATCTCACATAACGGAGGCAGAGGAGATTGCTGTCGCCCTGGCAGCGAATGAAGGATATAGGACAGGGAGATCCCTTAACATCTTAACGGATTCACAAGAGGCGTGCCGGAACTATACTAGAGGCAGAATTAGCAGCACGGCACTCAAGATCCTCAGTAGAGCTCTGCTCCCTGAGGGACAACCAATACACAACATAATCTGGATACCGAGTCACGCAGGGATCAGGGGCAACGATGGGGCAGACAACCTAGCTCGAGGAATGACCAGCCGAGCAGGAACGTCATTAACCCCGGAGGGGCCCCAGATTAGTTGCGGGGACAGCTATTCGGAATTATTAAACCTATATAAGGGGCTAAGATTCTAATACCCCCCCCACCACATAAAGCATTATCCAAGGAGGAAGCCACAGGATGGCGAAGACTGCAAACAGGCTCCTTACCAAACTCATACATATTAAACAAGAAGTTCCCCACACAGTATAGCGCCAACTGTCCGTGGTGCGCAGCAAAACCAACACTATATCATGTCACATGGAGTGCGGAACAAATCAAGCATTCCACAAACACAAAACACCAAGTGCGGCGCAATGGGAGAGCCGGCTCACCAGCTGCGAGCTAGGGGTCCAAAGGGCCCTCATAGCACACGCAAGCGAGGTGGCCCGACACAGTGGAGCCCTGGACTAGGGGCCCACCCACGGCCAAGGAGGACCCAAGCTTCAAGACGAAGACTTCGTCCTCTACCGCTACTACTTCCTAAAGGAACCAATAGTTTTTCATTCATTCATTCATTGAGTAAAATCGCGGCGGGACACCTGTACCTCGATGCTACTTGTGGCGTATGCGCAGTAGCGACTAGGAAGAGAGAGAGAGAAATATCCGCGGAGAGGCGCGTGTTGTGACTCATCGGAGCACCGTCATGTCGAAATCGAAAGGTTCGCGGCCAGTAAAGCTTTCGCTGTAGAAGTCTTATTCTGTGTACCCATTATAGTTGCTATGTTTCTTGAATGTATATGAGCTTTGCTAAAACGCAGCACTACAGGCATACTTACAGGTGTACTTTATCGGCCCCAGATTCGGGCAGCGTTTTCGCTGAGGAATTTCATTTCATCGCATTCTTAATGAAGTGTGATACTGGTTTCCGAATTGTGCTTTATTATTTGGTGACTAATTAACACGATATTAATTAGGCGACACTCTCTCTCGGGCGACCGAAAAAGAATCACGCATTTTTTGGCCATGCTTAGATATTTCATTATCTAAACTTACCATGCAACGCATACGGCGCAACGCCACATCCTCCAGCACACTTCATCTAATCCTTAATAATATTCCTGATATTTGCACCATCAGTTATATTGATGGGCTCTCCAATAATGACGTCCTTACTAGAACATTGTTCACAGAGAGGTAGGAAGGTGACTACTAAGAAAATTAAATGGTATAGCTAAGCTAACCGATGGAATGAATGCTTAACTGTCCCTCTTTACATACGTGTTCCTTACTAGCTCCTCGTAATGTACCGTTGAACAAAACTGGATTGCGTTCAAAAATGTGATCTCCGCCCTTGTTGATAAGTATATACCCACTATAACAAATAGAAGTAGCAGTTCTGCACCAAGATTTAACAAGGAACTTCCACGCTCAAACAAAAAAAAGCGATTATACTGGCAAGTCGCCAAGAGCAATCACACAACATCATGGCTTAAATGGATGGGATCGACTCCACTGCTGGTCGTTTGCCCACCGGTTTCCACAAAATGGGTACAAGCTACGGCCGGCCTAGTGGTCCGCTTGCTAGGGTTATATGGCTTAGCAAAGGAGCCAACGCCTTCCAATCCCGTTCCTGTGAGCTTGGAAGAGAGACAGGGCAAAGAGGGAAACAAATCAAAGCCACTTCGCAAAAGGCTATCAGAACATCACCTTTGCCGGAGACACACCTTGGCATATACCTCAGATATGATGAGGCGAAAGTTGTATTCACGCAGCGCAGCGGATATCTCTCCAAGGCGGCATTTTTTCGGAGTGCACTCTCACCCAAGGCTGCGCAACTAATGCAGCTTTGGTGGCAATCTTCGGCATGCCTATCGAGCGACAACACCTAAGACCTGCTAGTGCAGTGAACGATTCCTTTCGTACTCACGTTTTTGCAAGCGTTCATACCTGCATGCAGGACGTGCTACCGGAGTTAACTGGCATCTCGCTGCACCGTTCTATGACACATTTAACGGTACCACGAAGGCTGCAGTAATAGCCTTCAAGTCTATTTGAACAATCCCAAACAATCTGGCCGCCACGGTGCGCAGTGGTTAAGGCGCTCGGTGGCTGAACCGAAATATCCGGCTTCGTCCCCTCGGCAAGATTTCGAAGAGGCAAATTGCTAGAGTGTCTTCTAATGCGCAATGTCAGTGCACGTTAAAGAACACTAGTGGTCGAAATTTCCAGATTACTTCACTACGGCGTCCTTCATAGCTTGTGTAGTTTTGAGACAGTAAAACCTCCTACGAAAAAAATCTACTGACGCCTAATAATGGCGGCTTTACCTCAATTGTTTTGCGAACATCTGTAAGTATGGAAGGAATGTCTGATGAAGGTGGGTGCCATTGCAGATGACATGCATTGTGCTTTTTTTTTAAATTTTGCGTACTCAGGCAACACTACAATCCAAATGGTATCGCCATGCCTTGTGTCTCTACATTGTTATTTATGAACACTGCTGGGGAAGCAAGAATGCCGGCAATAAATTTTTAAAACCAGTTCCCGGTAGGCGCTCCTGTATTCAGTACTTTGAAGAGCAAAACAGTGAACAACTGTCACCTTGTACTAAATGTCCAGGAAGGCGCCGTCTTCCTCCTCGTCATGAAAAACCAGCACGCTGTTCTCGGCGGCAAGGTGGAAGCCGCTGGGTCCCGGGATGGACAATAGACAGCTCTGGCTCTCATAAACAAGGCCAAGTTGCTACGGCGTCTCTGTTATGCACCGCATCGAGTGGCACAGCTCGTCTGTGGAGCAGAAATGCCAGACCACGGTGTAAGAAGTAGCTTACTCCTTACACCGTGTGCCAGACTTCAAGGTTTCTTTGTGCATGCCGAGTCTAACAGAAAAAAAGAGCGAAGCGTTCAGGATCGTACCACCGGTAAAGTGGGGCCGCGGCTTATGGTTGGCGCAGAAAGTAGGAGGCGTAGCGGGGGCTTAAGGCGGAACCGCATGGCGCGTTTTCCGCGAGCGAAGAACGCGACGCGCGGTGGACGCCCGCGTTGCCGTCAACGCGCGAGCACCCGCACGAAAAAAGGGGAGCGGCGCCTTCGCGGTGCGTTTTCCGGGTTGCCAGACAACGTAACTCCCAACGACATGAATTGTCCCTGCTACCGCATATGTAATATGCTCTTAAACTTACACAACACTACAATAGAAATAATCTTAGTGTAATTACACAACGACATTTTTTTTCCCAAGTATATTTATCAAGCTTAATTTCAAGCAGGAAGAGTGTGTGCGAAACTGCGACTATGTACTTTCTGCATGCCAAGAGGCCGCTGCTTGTTTACAACTCGACATAGAATATGGAGTGTCGGGCGCTTACTACAGAGCAGAAGAGGCGGTCGCGTATATCCCACAGGACGCGACGCCACTCCACTTCCGTGATAAGGGCCTCGTTGAAGACTGCTTTCTCCATTTTCGATGAACACGATGCGCGCACGAAACAGTAGCACGTGTTTTTCACGTGCGCGCCGTTTCTGCAGAGCGAAAAAAAAAATGCGCCGAAGAGGATCCGTCGAGATGCGCAGAGAGTAGGGCCATCTAGTGGCAAAACCAAAACCCAAAAATGCCACGTGACCAAATACCACGTCACTTACTTGAAATCTGATTGGCGGACGCGCCCCGGACGCGCCGCGCGAAGCGTTTTTTTCTACTCCGAGCAGCAGCACGCGGCGGCGCGATTTCGTGCTGGGCACGCGTCAAAACGACGCGCGCGTCCCAGTATCCGCGCGTCAATCGCGCCTGAATCGCGCCATCCTCCGAGTCGGTGCCGTCGTCGCGTGTGCCGTCGTCGCCGGTGCCGTCCTCCCCGGTGCCGTCGTCGCCGCTGCCGTCCTCGCCGCTGACGCCGTCGCCGCTGACGTCGTCGCTGCTGCCGTCGTCGCCGATGCCGTCGTCGCTGCTGCCGTCGTCGCTGCACCCGTCGTCGCCGCTACCGTCGTCGCCGCTGCCGTCGTCGCTGCTGCCGTCGTCGCCGCTGCCGTCATCGCTGAGGTCGTCGCCGCCGCTGCCGTCCTCACCGCTGCCGTCGTCGCCTCTGCCGTCCTCGCCACGGCCGTCGTCGCTGCTGCCGTCCTCGCTTGGGTCGTCGCCGCCGCCGCCGCTGCCGTCGTCGCCGCTGCCGTTGTTGCCTCTACCGTCGTCGCCGCCGCTGTCCTCGCCGTTGCCGTCGTCGCTGCTGCCGTCGTCGCCGCTGCCGTCCTCGCTGAGGTCGTCGCCGCCGCTGCAGTCCTCACCGCTGCCGTCGTCGCTGCTGTCGTCCTCGCTGGGGTCGTCGCCGCCGCCGCCGTCGTCGCCGCCGCTGCCGTCGTCACCGCCGCTGTCCTCGCCGGTGCCGTCGTCGCTGCTGCCGTCCTCGCTGGGGTCGTCGCCGCCGCCGCCGTCGTCGCCCGTGCCGTCCTCGCCACTGCCGTCCTCGCCACGGCCTTCGTCGCTGCTGCCGTCCTCGCCACTGCCGTCGTCGCTGTTGCCGTCCTCGCCACTGCCGTCGTCGCTGTTGCCGTCGTCGCTGCTGTCGTCTTCGCTACTGTTGTCCTCGCTGCTGTCGCTGGAAGACTCGATCAACCACTCCCACTCCCGTACCAGTCTCGCCAGCAGCAGGCGCCGGTGAATTCCCTGGTCTCGAGGGTCGTCGTCAATGTCCCGGATCTTCTAGATAGCTGCGGAGAGAAGAGAGCGTATGTTGTTATCCATGGCAGAACAGAACAGAGTACTCACCAGGCAACACAGTGTCCAAAAAGCAGGAGCGTCCTGTCGGTAGCGCTGTCGAGAACAAAATGAGCGCATTAAGCTTTCCGGTCTCACTACGTAGAGGAGTGGAGAGGGTAACAAATCATCTGAGAGGGAAAGAGCAATAAGCGACCAGAATGAAAGCAAAGAAACTAGCAGCGGGAGGGGGACGGTGGAGGCTGACATAGCCATTCGCTTCAGAGGGCCTGGGCTTATCCTGTTGTTTTTTTTTTTGCTTGGCGTGGAGATTATATCAGATTAGTTATCTCCATGCCACAGCTTTCCGCGACAACAATGTCTGTCTTGTTGCGGTGTCGTGGTCACCGGATTTTTCAAGCGTTTTCGTTCAGCGACATTGTATTTGTGTGGACTTTTGCTCTTAGCTGGTGATATTAAGGCGAACTCTGGTTCGATGACGAAGGCGCAAGACGAAAAGCTAGACTGATTGTGTAGTGCAATCCAGCGTCCAGAGACAAATAATGTAAGCCTTCTTGTGCCTGTTAATAAAAATTTAGAAATGCATAGCACCATTAAAGGTTACTTACGTACGCTAACCAAACCTGTCGATGGACTGGAAACCAAGCTTGTGCATGTGCCTTGTAAGCAGCTTCCAGAAATCTGCAACAGCGATGTTCGCAAACTCGAATTGAAAATTGACCACTTGGAAAACTGTTTAAGAATGTCGATGCATTGTTCTTTGGTGTTAAAGATACCGACTGTTCAGGAACGTGGGAAGTCACCGAGGCTCTTGTTCCTGAAATCTGCCAAAATAAATTAGGCGTTTTAGCCCAGTCTATTGCAAGAGCCCACAGTATTGGCCGCTATTCAACGAAAAAAAATCGACAAATATAACGAATTTCTAGAATGAAACAGAAAGAGACACTTTGCTCAGAAACGGCAACATGCTTAAAGAATCCCACTTCAGGATAGCACGTGACTACTCTGTTGATGTGCGCGATAAGCGTCGAAAACGTAGGCAGTTCTCGAAGTCGGTAAAAAAGGAAAGTGACCGTCCCCTCCTTGTCTTCATCAAGCTGGTCATAAACGATAATGTTTATATCCGGGACACGGACGCCAACTGCGCCGTTCGACTGGAAACCTCTGTAAATGATGCGCAAAAAGTAGACGCTCACACCACGGGAAGTCCCGATGACTCTCCCAATAACGTACCTGCCTTTTCAAACTCAATTAACACTTCCTGGTGGACACTTGATAAGGATTGTCGTGATAACGAGTTACATTTCCTTTACACAAATTTAAAAAGTAGCCTCTCCAAAGCCTTTCCTATTTCCTCGCTCATCGACTCATGTTCTGCTTCATTAATGGCGCTCACGGAAACGTGGCTTACGGTCAACGTTCTTGACGCCAAAAATATTTTTTTACTCAGGTGGCAGTTCTGCCTTTCCAACTTTGTCCATCACGTCCTAGTTGTTAGCTTTGAAGAGCATTTTGCGTGTACTGCTGGGGGACGCGTCTTTGGCTCGAACCCTAGCGCGGTACTTTTTGGGCTCCTCTTTGCGCTCTTTGAATCCCTCGGCCCCTTTTAATCATGGACCTCAATCAGAGCAGCCAATCGCATTCTATGCTACGTCAGTGGCCTTTTTCAGACATGTAAGCGCAGTAGCACCTCATGCCAACACCGTTGCAGGCCGTGTGGTGGACATTATGGGCTCGCTGTTGTTGCTTGTTGTGCCGGCGGCTCGCCACCCACCGATGCACCGCGTTCAAAGGGCGCCCATAGCGTCGATGCCTCTCGCAGACCATCTACGCGACTTTGTTTGGAAACTTGGCTGGGCAGTGCTGCCTATTTCTGATCAGCTAGAGCAGTGGGGTGCTTCACACTGCAGTGCCTGTCTGAATTGCCCGCTTCCGAAATCTAATCGCCACGCTACAGTCACTTGCGTGGAAGCGCCTGTCTTTTGGCGCGTGGTTCATGCGGGATTCAGTGGGCCGGTCATTTCGAGCTTTGTCTCCCGCGGCCGCTTTTCCAGCGGCCGTTTTGCTCGCCTGTTAATTCTTCTGGTCTTTTTGGTTTATGGCGCAATCGATGCACCCCGGTCGCTGGTGGCTTTCGACGCCGCGCTGTGTGGCCAATACTTGGCCGTCTTCAAAAGGAGGGGATCAGTTTCTTGGGAGAGGAAGAGTTCCTCCGGCTGTGGGCATGCCAATTCCTTTCTGTTAAAAACGATCATCTTGTTCTGATCTTTAGGCCAAATTAGCGCTAAGGTCCTTTTTTTTCGTGTTAGGTTATTGCTGTTTCACTGTTCTGTGAATAAGTATGCTAACTCGTCCTAAATCGTTCATAAGCAATTCTTCTTAGTTGCTTAAAGCTGCTTACGGTACCTCCTTAACTGGCTCGCCTTACATGTTTAGCGTCATGTCTACTTGTGAATGTCATTGTATTCGGCAGCCTCGGCATTTGTAAATATGTAAATAACACTTTTTCCAACCAACGTTCAATATATTTCGCAGCGACCGGGCGAATCGGTGAGGCGGCGGTGTTCTGTTGGCAATAGAAAAAGACTTATCCTGTGTAAACATTATAGTTACTACGTCTCTTGAATGTGTAAGGGCTCTGCTAAATGGAGCACTGCACCAATACGTTTTGGAGCTTTTATCGCCCCCAAGTTCGGGCAGTGTGTTCGTTGATGGATTTTTTCGCATTCCTATTGAAGTGTGCAACTGTTTTCCGAATTGTGCTTTATTAATTTTTGGTGACTTTTATTAAACCTATTTTAATTCGGAAGCACTATCTCTCGCGGCGAGTGATCGAAAATCTAATGAATTTCTTCAGTCATGTTTAAATTTTTCATTATCTCAACTGATCATGCAACCACACGGCTCTCCGCCTCATGCTCCAGTATAATTGATCTAATACTTACTAATATTCCTGACATTTGCGCCAACGTCAGTTATCTTTATGGACTCTTCGATAATGACGTCGTTACTGAAAACCTTGTTTGTTCAGAGAGTGATAGGGAGGTGACTATTAGGTAAACTAAATCCTATATCAAAGCTCAATTTGAACGAATGAATGCTGAAATATCTCTCTTTACTGACGTGTTTCTTACTACCTTCTCGACCCGTACAGTTGAACAAAACTGGATTGCATTGAAAAATGGGTTTTCCGCCCTTGTTGATAATTGTATGCCCACAATACCAATTAGGAGTTGCAGTTCTGCACCAAGGATTAACAAGGAACTTTGACGCTTAAACAACAAAAAAACAATTATACTGGCAAGTCGTCACGAGCAATCCCACATCATCTTGGCTTAAATAGAAGCAGGGCGACAAAGAATACCAGGTTGCTCTTAAATTCTCTCGGAGACACTTTTTTACCATGACCTATCATCTATGCTGACTAACAACCTTCGAAAACTTTATCAAGTAATAAACACCACCAGCCACCCTTAAGTTACGCTTACTGATCACACAGGCGCCACTGTACCCAAGTCGCAGTGTGCAGTGATATTAAACAATGCATTCTCGTCTGTATTTTCCCGCGAGGACATCTCTTCATTCCTAAACATAGGTATACTTTCAGATATGATCATCCAGGAGATTGCTATAAGCGAGTCCGGTATCGTGTATATACTTAATAATCGCAAATTGCCGTCTGCATGTGACCATGCTGGCTTCAACAACCAGTTGTTAAAAAGCATGTTACAAAGCATTTCGGGAATCTTATGCGCACTTTTTTCGCTGTCATTATTATCCGGCCGGATTCTTCATGATTGGCGCACAGCCAAGGTAATACCAATTTTCAAGACGGGCTATCGCACATCTCCTCTTAACTACCGACCCATTTCATTAACTAGAACCGTCTGCAAACTACTGGAGCTAATTACACATTCGCAAGTCACAGCATACCTAGAAGAGCATAACATAATCTTCAAACATCAGCACGGCTTTCGCAAGGCATATTCATGTGATGGGCAGTTAGCGGAATTTACGAATGATTGCTATGCTCTATTGACGTCGGTAACTAGGTGGATGCAGTATTTCTGGACTTTTCTAAAGGTTTTGACCGCGTTGCTCGCCACAAGCTACTAACAAAACTAAATCTCATTAACATTAACATACAACTCATTTTATGGATAAGATATTTTTTGTCACTCAGAATACAGATCACAGCTATCAACGACTGCAATTCCTCTTTTGTTCCTGTCACGTCCAGCGTTCCACAAGGAGGCGTGCTTGGTCGATTGCTTTTCCACACTCTATTGCTTGTAATACATGTCGATGATTAGCGTAACTGCATGTCGCCCCGTGTAAGACTGTTCGCCGATGACTATGTTATTTACCGTAAAATTACTACTGAAACTGACCAACATGCGTTGCAATCAGACCTAAACGCGAATAATATGTGATGTTTTGAATGGAAAATGGCACTAAATCATACCAAAACTGCATGCACGTTGTTTAGACGTTCCTCTTCCCACATTCTAACCTCATACCTTATAGATAACAATATTGTCGAGATTTCTACCGTATAGAAATGCCTAGGAGTAAATCCTCAAACGGATCTAACATGGCATCATCACATCCACGTTACTCTTGTGACTGCTAATCCCTCACTCAGAATCATGAACCGCAGAATAAGGCAAGAACCCTCACACCTAAAAAGCTCGCATACACCACCTTAATCAGACCTAAAATTGAATATGCGTGTGCAATCTGGGACCCGAACCATGATTACACGATACGTAACATTCAATCCCTGCAAAGCCGTGCTGTTCGCTTCATTTCTCGGACTATTCCCTGTAGAGCAGAATTACATCTTTAAAACGCCATGTCGAATTATATCGCATATCACTACGACGCAAACACACTCGCCTATCTCTGTTTCACAAGCTTTATGACCACGAAATTTCGCATGACGACTACTTTCAGCCCCATTGCCTCATTTTCTCTCTCCGTGATCATCCTTATAAATCAATCGCCCAGCCTGTCAGTCATCACTTTACGTGGAATTATTCAAACCTATAACTGGAATAACCTACCATCAGATTTTGCTGCCGAGGTTCACACAGACAAATTTCACAAAATGCTGCATACTGACATCAGAAGGTGATGTCCCTGTGCACCACTGTACTTTTATATAGTTATTAATTCTTCTTTTGTACTCCCTTGAATACCACTACCTTCTTTCTGATTTTCGTCTCCATTCTTTTTTTCCCCTTTCTACGTTGGTTTGGTACTCATAACCCAAGCTGTTTGAACTTTCACATTGTTCTATTTGCACTCTAGAGTTGTTGTTATTGTTTATTTACTTTACTTCTCAAGATTATGCCTGTATTTTTTGTGTCTTTTCTGCGCCTTTGATTTTGAGCAAAGTGTTATTGAAGTGCTTCGTATGTCACCCCTACGTGATAGCCTCTCTGAAGGGCCTTTAGGGTATTTTAACAAATAAATAAACATAGCAAACTCATGTTAAGGGCCTATGAAATAGCGGCTACAGTATTTGAGACAAAAAATTGAGATGATATAGTCAGCCTGTTTACAGATTGAAGTGTATGTAATGCCACTTACGGCCAAGTAATGGGAGAAAAACCGCTTAGAAGTATTTCATTTAGCTCCGAATACTTGTAGGACACGTTATTATCTTTAGCTCTCAAAATGCGTTAGCGTATTGACACCGTTCCGAGCAGCCATGCACCACCACCCATACCTACCAATGCATAGTGTGATGTGTCTCACTTCGCTACCTGCCAGCCGTGGCATGTTCCAGCTGGCTGTTCCGTGAATTTACCTTGGCATTTGCAGCATTGGAAAGGAGAATTACACAAAAATTTGTTCTGTTTACTTGATGCGCTTCGTTAAATAGAACAAGGCGTTAAGAATCCGCTGATGCAATTGTTTTTTTTCGAAACTTTAAAGGAAGCCCGCAAAATGCTAAAAAACCCACGTTGCTACTTTAACATTTTTTTTCCTCTGCTGAAAGAGACATGATCGCTTGTAGGGTCGATTTAAGCGAGGACACACCTGTCAGCATATTATCGAAAGTGCGTCAGCACATTTTCCCAGAAGTTGATAAGGCTCGCGGTTATCTCCAGTAAGCGATAGAGAACCACCAAGGACCAATTCCGAGAAAGCTTTCATAGAGAAATCACACACACAAAAAAAACAAAAAATGATGAGAAAGCAGTAAAGTCTTGCTATTCAAAGCAGCTTCTGGTTTCTTGATTTTCTAACTTTGTGCATTCCGTTGAGCAGAACAGCGGCCGCTCACTTGGGCACGCCCTGCACACACCTTTCCTTATTTCAAAAATTGACTGGGAGCGCTGCAATATGACAACGCATGAACGCAGTCACGTGGTATTTTTTTACTTTAAATGCCATAGAAAAGGACAAGGCAGGAAGCATGTTGGTAGAAATAAATCAGATGTGTTCTTTCTTAGCCCCCTCTGCAAAATAACGAAATGCATTTGGCAGACTAGTGAATGTATGAAATTGTGCATAACCTCAGCTCTGTAGTGATTAAGAAAAAATAAAAACAAAAACTCGCGAGAGCTCTACTTTATGGTAACCATTCTGTATTTGGTTTCACACAGCAGTGGTTTCCCGCACATATTTTAATTCTTGGTTAAAGTTTTCTGGAGCACATTTAGTGCACGAGAAACGTAAGTCTGGCACGCAGAAGGCTGCAAGTGTCGCAGATTCTAGCGACTGTGCTACACGATATTTTTTTTCTAGGGTGCTTTTAAGCACACACGTTTATGTGCAGAAAATGGCTGTTTGCAGAAGTTGTTTATAATGTAGTCAGCCGGCGGCTGCGCAGCAGCAACTTAACAGAACACACGACTCAACCTAAGCATTGAATTAAACACACAAAATGCAGATGTAAGGGTGGCAATTCAACACAAGAAATCGACAATAGAAAGCAGCTCTCGAGTAATTAAAATCAAATACTTTGTTCAGTGTTCATTATTAAAGCAACGGGAAGAAATTTGCATTTTCAATGGTAAAAAAAAAAGTTTAATAATTTGTGGTGCAGCGCAAAGACGACAGTTGAAAGAAAGTAAAAACAGTTGTTCTGTGGAGCTGTTTCTAGCGGTAGACCTTTGTTGTGCAGTCTACATACTATTTACGGCAACACAATCAAGTTTTGTGTATCATTTAAGGCAGACAGCTGGGCCAGTTGGTGTTTTGATCGAGTGGACATAGTAGTAGCGCTGAAAACGCGGATGACAGATATAAGAAGACAGAACAGGTTCTAGACATCAACTGACTTTATTCTCAGAAATTCCGCGTATTTATACACTACGATTAGGTGCCATAAAATCAACAATCAATGCACAGGCGTGACGGCAGTTATCTATACAAGAATTTCAATTCCTTAGTAGAAAGATAAATATTCGATTTCATAACGAACGATTGCCTTTCCACTTTCATAAGGAAGGCTTCCAGTACCTCCCGCCTCTTCTGGTCTGCATTTACATATATCCAACGTGTTTGCTACATACATCACAGGTGTCTGCCACATCGATCAAACTGGCCGTTGTATCACCTTCCGCTTAATGGAGCGCAAGAGTCTGGCAGCTGCTTTGTCGGGCGATAGACACTGGCGGCAGAGTGAAAACAATGCGAACATAATGAAAAAAACCTTGTGCCCCATTTTTTGAGCATCTTGTCAGCGTAAGAACGTTGCGCTTCACAAACACTAACTGAAAATTCATTACATTAAAAAGGCCTTCAATCTTGAAATGTATTTCTTTTTACAATCAACAAATTTTAGTGATTATTGAGCGTTTCTTCGTCCATGGTTGTATTTTTCATCTTTTTCTGTATTCATTTGTAGCTGCGTAATGAAGCATAACACTTTCCCCACGGCAAGCTGCAACGTTCTTTTTCAGTGATACCACCCGTTCAAGCTGAAGTGACGGAATGAAGTACAGACGCCAGACAATCATGAAAAAATTAAATAATGGCAGCAAAACAACAAACCCAGAGGAAAACTCCTGTCGCTGCACCGTCTAGTACCTCAACCAATTCACCAGCGGAGCTGTTTTGTGGTGAGGATATTCATGGCAGACCTGCACTGCCTGAGGCTGTTGTGACCTCGTTTTGGCAAAAGATTTGATGCTTATATAAGTTCCAAAATCTGAGAAAGATTACAATAAAAAGTGAGGGCTTTTTTTTTTCAAGCAGGTTTTTTGAAATGTTCTTCGTTGGGTGATGTTAAATATCGGGACTTTTCCACCATGCGATTCTTGAGACGTTTCTTCCAAGCCCGTGTCATTGGCGATTGTTTCCTCGCACAACCCGATGTAGCGGTGCGTGCATATTTGGCAAAAGCAAGAAACAAAAGCAATCGATTTGTTTAGGCGGCTAAAATAAAGAAAAAGAGACAGCAATTCACAAGCGATACATCGCCTCAATTGTGCGCCGATTATTTCAGTTTCATTATAGAGTGGTAAGATCACATATTTTGGCAACAATTCAGAATACAATGTCATTTTTGTGGGAGCAAGTTGGTGGTATAAACACTTGTGCTCCTATGACTTAAAATGCCGCAGTTAGAAGTGGCGAAGGTGCTTTTGGTCCACTCGTGTGTTCACCAAAAATCAACCATTTTTCTTATCTGCGTACAACAGCGCGGTAAAAATCTGGATGACCAGCGTATGGAACAGCTTTCGGGGAGAGGCGGCAAGGGGGGCCGGATGGCGCGGTCGGTTCCGTGGCCCAGTTGAAGTCAAGTAGTTTTCCTTGTAACGAGTAAAGTTCGGAGGAGGGCGGAGACCCAGTAAAAGTCGAGCGGAGTGCAAGCAGAGCTGCCGCAGGGAAGAATGATGTATGAAGGTAGTCGGAACCAGGTACCAGACACAGGCGCCGAAGGACAGGGCTTGAATGCACCCAGACGGCTAGGTATACAGGAAGCCCACGCATCTGTCTCCAATATTTTTCGTCCGAAATCAGGAGTGGTGCTGCGATGGCTCAGTGGTTAGGGCGCTCGGCTACTGATTCGGAGTTCCCGGGCTCGAAGCCCACCGCGGCTGCTGCGTTTTTATGGAGGCAAAGCGCTAAGGCACCCTTGTGCTGTGCGATGTCAGTGCACGTTAAAGATCCCCAGGTGGTCGAAATTACTCCGGAGCCCCCCACTACGGTACCTTTTTCTTCATTTCTTCTTTCGCTTCCTCCTTTAACGCTTCCCTTAAGACGCGGTTCAGGTGTCCAACGATATATGAGACATATACTGCGCCATTTCCTTTCCCTAAAAACAATTATTATTATTATGGGTTCTCAAAAGAATGCCAAAAAATTGGAGGGCGCTCAAGCAACGCCTTTAAGCGTTGAATGCTACACCGTGTTGCAGCGCTGCCAGGGAGTCTACGAAACGCCATCGCCCGTTCGACGGGACGCCTTGCCCGTTAGGCAAATCGCTCTGCTACGTACGGTGAAACGAACGCGCGGAACGGTAAACCACGTAAAAGCGCTGCCAGGCGCCTTGCCGAAACGTGTGGGACTCAAGATGCTGTCGTAGTTCGTCGGCACATCGTTCTCGACAAACCCGTTGCCAAGAACGCCAGCATAGCTTCCACGCCGAACGAACGGACAACGAGCCGCAAGCTTCGCGGCGAACGTCCTTTGGATGTGCGGTGCTTTGTTCGTCGCTTACCGCGTGATTCCTGCGTGCCCGCATGGCCCCACTGCGCCCGAAGGAGACGAGCGAGAGGCGCTGCCGTTGCGCGCAATCTGTTGAGGCAGTGGCCTACATTGCGAGAAGGAGGAGGAGCGATTTTTTGCTCACAGCCGACGCCGACGACACAGGCTTTTCTGCGACACGAGCTTATTAACTCTATCGCGTTAAAAGGAAGGCAAAAATTGGATTATCCGACACTGGAAAGAGCCCTCTAAAATCCTATGCAACCAACATTCAGTCAACAAAGAGGAAAGGGACTGTGAAAAGATTGCAAGGTAAAATACAAGGTTGATGATAGCTCAAAAAAATTGAGGAGAGCGTTCAGTACTGTCGCAGGCAAATGTAAAGGATTCCCCCCCCCCCCCTCGCGCTTCAAGTTACGCGCCTTCCACTTTGCGTGGGGGCGCCACCTCACTACAACACACATCTGGTGGCGAGATCAGTACACTTGGCTGGATCAGACACCACAAGTGCTTTGTCTTATGGCCCATCTTGGCTCATCTTGGGGCAAGTAGCTTTTCGTGCCACTGCTGCGGAATGTGCGAAGATTTTGTGTTGTGCGCCGGATGCTGAGCAAATAAACTGTGATATACCAAAAACCAGCGTTCCAGACTATTTTGTCATTGTGTGCCGGCTCGGCAAAGATAGGCGGCCGATATTTTCGTTTTCCACGGCATGAAACACGGAGAAAAGCGCGGGAGGCGAAATTAAAGCCAAAAACTGCAAGGAGATTGACAACGCGAAGACTTGCGAAGTAGGCCACAATAGCTGTGCTGTTTTTATACCTGTCACACGCGATTATGCGCTTCCGGTTGGATTAACATTATTCCATAGCGATTCACCCATTCTCTTACCCCAATAGCTTTGTGTGGTTTGAATTATTTTTTCAGATTGTTCACCATTCTTATCTCGCACCGTGCACAACAGAGATTGCGGTATCTTTTCGTCAACGTTTAAGCAGCTCGGAGCATCGTTACAAGCATGATTATCAAGCGCGTTTCACTGAGTTATTTGGCGTCGGTGTAGCTGGCTGTGTTTTGGAGTGGAAAATTTGAATTGTGGGGTGTGTGAAGGTTTACAATGTCATATATGGATGATTGCGTCTGCTGTTTCCCTGACATGCGATAAAATTTAGCATCACTTCCAATAAGTGGCACTCGACTTTAGTGTCATTAGCGGAGTGCAGCACATCAATCTTTAATGACTAGTGCTCAGTGTTCAGAGCCGCGTTGTGAACGCAGGAAGCAAGTCGAGCATAGAAACTGTCAAAGGGAACCATCATTGTACCTACTCGACAACTGCCCCCTGCGCACGCTGTTAATCCCTTGTAGCAACCGTTGCAGCTTCAGTTTCACGGAGAATAAATTGCATTCCCCACTCTTCTTTTCGAAAAGCGAGGTAAAAATATTCCCGCTCGATAATCCCTTTTGTAGGCAAAGAAGGAAAGGACAACGCAATCTGGTAACACATATTTTTAGTCCCAGCAGAAAAAAAAAACAATCTTGCAAGTTCGTCGTGTTGGAATTTAGCAACTGCATGGTGTTTTAAAATGTTCTAAATGAAGCGAAACGCAAGTTCTTTATAGCTACTTTTTCTCAAACTATTCGTGAGGAACAATTATCGCGAAGTCCTCGTGATTTAGAAAAAATATCGAAAAAGTTAGGTCCTTGCGGAAGTCAAGTTGTTCACAGCCGCAGTTCGAGTAGTCGCGAGGCAACTTCCGTCGTGGACAAGCACCTGCAGTGGCGTAGCCTAGCGAAAGCGGAAGCTGGGAAGCAAGGTGTGTGCGCAGGACAGAAGGTAATTCCGAAAAGGGCTTTTTCTTTCCCGTGTATTGACACATCGCGAGGCGATGTGTACCACTGTAGAGCGATCAAGTGTCCACCTGAGGTTAGACCGAATTCAACTGAAGTTCAACGTTCCCGTATCAGCAGTATTCGAACTGTACGGCTGTAAAACTGTAGTTAGCACCAATCTTAATACTTGATTCAGGGTTTGCCTCCTCTTAGGTGTCCACCCAGATGCAGTTTGAAAGGTTGCTTCCAATTGTTTTGAAATAAAATGCCGTGTGCATTACCGTACGACACCTGTCATGTTTTCGTGTACTCATCATGACCTATAACCTTCTGGAGTGTGTTCTGCGGTTTACGATGGACCACTGTGATCAAAAGCATTATAGATATACGCGGCTAACTGAAACATAAACCAGTGGTTGATGTGACCAAGAGAATCAGTTAGAGCCACTTACAAGGTGTGCACCTGATAAACTCTTTCTTGTCAAGCAGGAGCGAAACGCATTGCTTTACATAGCAGTCACTAGATAAAACGACCGATTTATGCCAAAGACAATGCGCTGACTTAGATGCATAATGGTACTTTTACGTGAGGGCTGTGCGCGCAAGCGTAGCTATAGTTCTTTTTTATTTTATATCTATCAGCAAAAAGTGCTCTGAATTGCGAGTGGACGTGGAAAACCTTTACATATCCTAACCTACCGTCGCAAAAACATGTTAAACAAGAACACTGGTCGAGACTCCATCGCCTGCTGTCTCGGCGCTTGCTCCAAGATGGGGGCCGCGAAGGTGGTGCCTCCGCCCTATACGACTTAGGGTGCACTAGGTAGAGGTACCCTATGTCGTCCTGGCTGCTGTCGCTGCCGTCCTGACTGGCGTCGTCGCTGGCGCCGCTGGAATACACCTTGACCCTCCACCACTGCAGGGCCAGTCTCTACATAAACAGGCGTCGGTGGGCCCCAATGATTCTTGACTATCTGCCCAATGTTTGCCATACCTGCACAGAGATTAGTGCGAATATAAACATCCATGGTGGAAGCGGACGGACTACTCACCAGTGCTCACACTTCGACCAAGGTCGTGAACGGCTGTCACCAGCAGAATAAGTTGAAAGAAAATTAACCGGACCCATATTTGGACAGGAAGTTGCGTAATCGAAGATCGGAGCACCATGGACAGCCATGTTTTTGGAATGCGAACTGAAAGTTGTCTTGCCATTTTTGTCTACGCTATGATTCCGCGCTGTAGGGTTCTGTACTGCCGTATGAATGACACTTTTAAGTGCAAAGCATGCAAGCACATTCTGAATACTCCTAGCAGATTTTCTTCCATACAATTAAATTCGAAAACAATACAGAAAATATTCGTCGATGTTTTTTACTTTATTATGTTCAGTGCAACATCATTACTCGCGTATTTGCTTCTCTGAGGGCTGTTTCTATCCCGACGACAGAAACCGGTTCAGTATTCCATTTAACTTGTGTCCTTACTCATGCTTTATGTCAGAACCTTACCGTGGGGCTTCTATGCGTATTTCTGGCCGTCTAAGCTATCAGGGGCGCCCTGTTTTCAAATATCCGGCTGACACGGCGTCGTACTTATAGTACAGCGCTACACGGCAATATGATAATTAGTTGACCGCAATTCTTTCTCTGCTTTATATACCTTTTATTTCCAGGTTGTTGAGTCCATAGTGCTCAAGTTGCGCCACTCTTTTCGAATTTTTTTTATTTGTCTATGATAGTGCTTTCTTCATGAAAATCAGTTCGGTGCTTGCCGAATTGACCTTTTGGAATGTCTCAATTGTGATGGACACTCAGAGGCCATCAATTGCGCTCCAGGACACGACTAATTCGTTCACCATAATAATGTCCTATTCTGGCTACAGTGGAAGGGAAGAATTATTTATTTTTTAAACACTGTTAGCATCGTAAGGCAAGGAACCGACCGTCTGCATGATCACACCATCAACCTCATGAAGCGTGGGCGATCCGAGGCTCCAGAATAACGAATAAACTGTGCGCACAACAAAGGTGTACTATTCCTGGGCACGAAAAAGAAGGAGCTTCTTAGATGCCGTTCAGCTGTGGTAGGCCAGACTCAAGTTCCTTGCTCTGAAACTGACCTCAAAACGAGCACAGCGAGATACACCAGGCAGGTGGCAGTTGGCGGCGCTTGTGTTGGGGACATCGTTTCGTGGCGTTGCAGGCAGTCACAATAAATATTAGAGGAAACTGATTTTGAGATTATTTACAGGGCATCAGCAATATTTCCGTGGAGATCCATCTCTGCATATGCCGTGTGCATCATTCAGAAGCAGCAACAGGCTACACTAAGTTTGTAAAGCTGCAAATGGGCCTAGTTGGATCATATTTCACTCTATTAGTGCGCTGCTCATTTGTACGAACAACACAGGACGCAAGAAACCCCACAAAGAGACAGGGCGCAAACTATCAACTGATTTTATTGCGCGCGAAACACATTTTAAATGAACTCTTAAAAGAAAAAATAAACACGTAAAGAATTACCAAACATAGTGGCGTCAGGTTGCTTAGTAAGCTTTTTTTGAGGATGTGCATGCACGAATGTTCAGGTTAATGTCCTAAAAAAGGTGACTTCTCGCTTCGTCAACGTGACTGACGGGTCGCTCACGCATGTGTCTTCATTCTATGACATCATTCAAAATGGTTCAACTTCAAACAGCTCCGTTTTCATCTTATCCTGCGGCCGAAGGATGATAGTAGTTTTGTGAAAAATTGGTCTGCACTAGTCGCATCTAGAGCATGCAGTGAGTCGCAAAGTGGCCTAGTGCTGTTAACAAGCCGCATAACCTGCGATGCTCCCGGAGCCGTTCATTCAAGCATCGTCCTGTCTTGGCGACGTGTGACCGACAACATGACAGCGTTTTATAAACCACTGCGGAAGAGCAAGGCACGGACTTTGTCACATGCTTTACACCACATGTGCTCTCACGGCTTCTTGGTTTACGGTTGTTTACCTTTGCATAGAAACGCTTAAGTTTTCTTGGAGCAGAAAACATTATTGCGAAATCATGATGTTCAGCAAATTTCTTTTACTGGGAGATGACCTGCATGTAAGGAAAAACGACTGGCCGCTTATCTTTTTCTCTTTCTTTCTTAGTCCTTTGTTTTCCTTTAACGACTGTCTTTCACAGAAGATAGCACTTGCATTTGACAGCCCGCTGCTTTCAGCTGTTCAGCTTGCAGGTTGATACTGCCACTGACTTGGTGAGGACCATACTTTTTCGCTGCCTGAGTGAAATAAGACATCGCGATGCCACGCTTGACAAGCTTCGAGTCGCTGAGTCGAATGGTAAAAGTCGTTTCTCGCTGGTGCATTTGAAGGACCAACATAAGTGTGGCCCCTGTGAAATAGAAATGTCCAGGTACTGCAGTCTTTCTTCATTCGGAACGTCATGCGTGAACTCGAATCCGGGATGAAGCCGCCGCGGTGGCTGAGTGGTTACGGCGCTCGGCTGCTGGCCCGAAAGACGCGGGTTTGATCACGGCCGCGGCGGTCGAATTTCGATGCAAGTGAAATTATAGAGGCCCGTGTACTGTCCGATGTCAGTGCATGGTAAAGAACCCCAGAGGGACGAAATTTCCCGAACCCTTCACTACGGTGTCTCTCATGGACATTACACCCGCGTAAAAGCACAAAACCAAATCGAAAATCATCTACATATCGGAAATAATTAACCATCTCAAGGGGCTTTAAGGTATCATCAAACTGCTAGTCTCCTCTGGCCATGAACAGGTCGCAAAGAACTGGCGCTATGCAACTGCCGATACATATTCCATTCTTTTGGACAAGCACTTCGCCTGCGAACTCGATGAACAAAGATGAGGGGTATCTCGCAATTGTACCCACCAAAACTGAAGTACTTACACCACTTTATTCATGAATGAATGAAGGTATCATGAATGAGTGAAATTCATTCGTTTCTTCATTTCATTCACGAATGAAGCCAGACAACATTGCGACTCACTGCTCCAGATGCGACAAGTGCAAACAATTTTTTCACAACACTACTATCATCCTTCGGTCGCAGGGTAGGATGAAAAGTTAGCTGGTCGAAGGCTTATTGCATGATGTCAGAGAGTAAACACACGTGCTTAAGCGACCTAAGTATCGGAATTAAGTATCGGAATCACAGTAGAATTGCGCGCAGTCGCGACGGTCTAACGAACGTCTTCATCTCTCTAACGATTAACATCACCTATCGTCACTAGATGACATGGGTACAACGCCCTTAAAGCTACCACACCAGAGCTCTGGGTAAAACGGGAGAGATAGTGCCGTACACGCTAAGAAAATCAATATGTGTTCTATTTTGCAGCAGGTTAGAAGCACGCGTATTTGCTAACAAAAAAAAGTAACGTCGACGATGCAAACACTTTTCGCGGAAGCCCACACTGAGATTCCTAAATTAAAGTGCCTCAGCAGGCGTAATCCGCACATCAACAGACGTGAACTGACCACACACAGAGCAATACCAACACATTTAAAGATCAGCGTGTGAAACGACGCACGATGATCAGCGAATTAAGCGAGATTATCAGCTTCCTGATGATCTCGCAAGAAGTTTTTACTGTGCACACTAATTTAGGTACCACGAAATGAACAGCACTGCGCCGAGGACGGTGTGCTTTGTACGGAACAAAGTCCTTAAAAGCGATGCCGTGGATACACTTTTTCCTTCGGCTAATGTCATTTTTTCCCTGGACCACTCGTGATCAGCACGACGGAAATTTCACCCTGGCTTGTGCACTGAAATGCACTGCAACCGGACATAACGCGGCGTTGAAAGTTGAGTTCGAATGGTCAGCGCGTAACTCCACGGAGCTGGACCAGCAGCAGAGGCAGACGGTCAGCGCATGGAGGAGACGAAAAGCGAAAACACAAGAAAACGATCCTTTCCCCTGTGCTGCCTTGGCCAAGGCCGAAGGGAAAAATCATCGTTCAGGAAAGCGCCTAGCAGAGAGTCAGGCGAGCAAGATGTGTGAGAGTCCATGCCATGGCGGCGAAGTTCACAGTAGGGCGCTACTTTCAATAAAAAAGGGCTTTACATTTATCGCACTTGGCTCTGTTATTTCTATTATTGTTGTTATTTTGCTGTGTTTATCGTTGATATTTGTTACAGGTTCAATAAAAGAATGATGGCCCTACATAATATAATTTATATTCACGGGGGGGAATACAGCCGTGGAACATTTCAACTGTGCTTAAATTGTTTGAAAGAGAGCTTGCGCCCTTCATGAGCACAACGAAAAAAGTAACTCAAATCACCCTGACCGTGCAGATTCTCCGAATTTCGTAGAGTAAAGGCGATGCTAAGCCATGTATAGCGAAGTATGACGTTTCTCCACGCGAAACCTCAGCACTGCTAAATACTGGGAACCTGAAAAATTTAACATATTGTTGTTAGCTATTACAAAAACAAAACTTAAATTTGATCAGAAATAGTTTTAAACACAATGAGGGAGATCAATGATTATTTCAGGCAGAAAGAAAGATTGCGCCATCTCCAATTGTGCAGAAAATCGCCGCAGGGCAGTATTTCCTAAACGTTACACAAGAGTACATGTTCATGTTTCTTACAATTTTCAGAGGCGCGTGACTAATAAATGAACAACATACAGACTTCAAGATGCTTACCCATGCTTATTAGCACCTCATCTTCAAGCGACTTGAATTGGTTTAGGCTAGGTACAAGAGGTTTTTCACCATTTAGGACTTCTTGAGACAAGTTTAGCTAAAAAGCCGTTTTTTTTACATTTGCAATTTCTTTTACAGCATAAACTTCATTGAAATGCTACTTTTTGCCAGCGTTATTCTCTAATTGATTAATTTATGCCTATTTATTGGTGGCGATATGGCAAATGCCTCAAAGGTAATAATTTTTATTAATTTAGTACACACCATCATAATCTCACAAACAATTGTATGAGGATTACAGCAGACATAAACGAAGATTTAAGGCAAAAAGGCGTGTTGTACAATATTCACCTCAAAAGAGAAATGCCACCCAAACGTCAATAAAAGGGAAGGAAGGCACAAGCTTTTTTGCTGCTAATTTATTATTTTGAAGAACATTTTTTTTAATACCAAGAAACGATGAGCACACAGCAAAGCAAGATACTACTTTCAAAGCAACATCTCATCAGGCCGGAAACAGTATAAAGTTAGAGATGTGAGTTCGCAAGGAAGGAAAGCTCTTCCATCTATAATTGATTCGCAGTGTCTCTTAAAAAATCTCGGCTTGTTTTTGCTTCATGCAGTGCCAGGAGTCTTCAGGTGGAATAAATTGTAACGATACACTCTTTTCACACTTTTTAGTTCTTGCAGTGCAGCTGCTGCTTCACCGAGAGTGTTCACCAGTAAGTCTCCCAACTCATCGCCAAATTTGCCACAGAGCCACTGGACTTTCTACTAAAGTCGAAATGGGCTCCGCAGCAGTCAGTCCGACGAGCGAAATTCATCCTTGTGCATCATCCTCGACCCTTGCTGACGTCGACCTGCCCGCACATGTATACAGTTGCCTGCGGTCACAACGTATTTGCTGAATATGTGTGAGCAAAACCTGTAGTGTAGAGGCTGCAAAACACCAGTACAAAATTACTTTTGCAGCGCATTTATTTAATGCGCACATAATTTCGCCTCAGCTATTCATACAAGCTTGCCTTTTCGAAAACAAGGCATATAGTGTCATTAAAAGTGAATCACATGCGCTTTATCAAGTGCGGCACAAATTATGCTGTGCAGAGGTTACACGAAAACAGATATATCTTGCGCTATGGCTAAACGCGCGAGTTGGTTATACAATTTGTTAAGGAAAAACAGTGGGCACGACTCAGACGAAAACCAGAGGAAACACAGCACAAGCCCTTGTTCCTTGTTTGCTCTGCTTTCCGCCTACGTCTTTCGCACTGTTCGACCTTAAAAGAGTTGAAGCTTTACTGCAAGCTTGCCTGCTAGTAATTCAGCTTCTTTGCGTATATGAACAATGCTGAAATACGTCACATAACTAGTGGAATGTACAGCAAATGTTACACGAGACGTTGCTCTTCATGAGTTTTATGGACTAGATAACCATGTTACATGTACAGACACACGAATATCACAGAGAGTGATGCCGACATGGCTACGTCTGAAGTTCTGAAGAAACCGACAGAAGGAACCATTAATATTGTCGCATCGAAACCTCGAAGGCGAGCTGAAGCGCACACCAAAAATAATCGGTCTGCATTTATTTCTACAATCGACGTCAAAGGTGACTCCGAATGGATCCTGGAAACAAATTTTTTCGCGGGTCTGGTGAGAATTTGGCATGTTACCATGCACACAACGGACACTCTACGGCAAATATGGAAAGTTAACGTGAACAAAATCTTTCAGGAACCTATGAACAAACTATACAAACAATAGAAATTGCACCATGTGCGCCGGGCAGAGCTACAGGTAAACAAATAGCGGAAATAAAACAAAAACAGTATATGAAGCTTCTGCACCAGGCAAAGCTGAAAATAACTACAAAACAGAATATGAAAAAAATGGTGCATGAAGCTTCTGCAGCTGGCAGAGTTCGAAATAAAAATAAAATGAAAATTTGTACATGAAGCTTCTGCACCTGGCCCAGCCCTGAATAAGTACATAAAAAAATGAAACATAATGCAGCAAGCTTCTGCGGCTGGCAGAGCGCAGTATAAAAACTTCATTAAAAAACGAAAATCAGCACATGCTGCTTCTGCACCTGGCAGAGTACACAATAAGTGCTTAACAAAAAAATGAAATTCAATACATGAAACTTCTGTACCTGGAAGAGCTCAGAATAAATACGTCCCAAAAAATAACAAACTGTACATGAAGTTTCTGCACCTGGCAGAGCTAGCAATAAATACATAACAAAATAATAAAAAATGGTCTTGAAGCTTTCGCACCTTGCAAAGCTTAAAATACCTAGTTGTAAAAAAGTATTCGCCATTTGATGTTGCACCCGCAGAGCTTAAACAAGTTAAAAATACATGTTGCTTCTGCATCCTCCTGATATTAAATATTAAGAAAAAAAAACAAATATCGTATAACGTCTCATCACTTGACTGAGAAGCAAGTAATGTTAATAAATATAAAAGCATAAGCAAACATTCAAAGTGGTTCAGGCGGCTCCAGCTGATTTCGCAAGATGATTGCCAGCATGCCGAAAATGTGGACCAGCAGCTCTTGCTGGGCATCTGAATTCCGCTTAGCAATTGCACCTCCCGCAGACCTGCACAAAAAAAAAGGGTCGAGTTACAAATTCTTCCTGCGCGACACTATTTACGCCTCGCTTAACAATTGTAAAAAAGGTTAGAAAAACATTTAGGGAAGTATGGTTGCAGGACAGCAGTGGCAGGTTCATTAACTTAGCTGTCCCAACGACGTCCCGTAATATATGTCTAGCAAAAGTGGATGTGTACTAAAGTAAGCACGGGTATGTATGCTAATAGTGACGTTTTTTCTGCATTGCAAATTGCGATGGGCGTGGTGAGTACGAACCTCAGTCATGCTCGTCTGGAACACGGCGTCCTGGCGCTTCCGGTTCTTAATAAGGTCCGCCAAACGCGTCGTGTCATGCAGTGTCTGCCGCAGCATCTCTTCTTAGGCCAGCTTAGTGTAGGATGCGGCGAGAGCTGCAGTGGGTGCTATGGAGAATATATCTGAAAAGAAAATATGCTCAGCACGCAATGCGGCATGTGGTGGAGTAAGCAAAGTGTTTGATACAATATCGTAACGCACTTGGCGTGAATACACGTAACATCGATAACATAAGACGCTGTTAGTGATGCGACACAGGGAGCATTGTTGTATACCGTATTGCATCTGCATATTCGCCAGACTGCTACGAGACATCGCAATCAGACTGCAAAAGAAATAAACTATGGAAGCCAAAAAAGCACTAGCAAATTACAAGCAATCAGAACAATTCGCAACCGCCAGTTTGTGCATTTGTGCATTTTTCAGACTAACGCAAGTTGTAAAGCATACGCATCATGTGTTTAAAGGGTCCACCTGCCCAGCGTTAAGTACGCTGCCGCTCATACCGGCTGTGGTTCCCACCGAGCCCCTAGGCTCATAACGTCATCACAGTTTACAAACGACAGTGCACATGCACCTGAATTGAGTGATCTTCGAAGAACGACGGCCAGATGCCCATGGCGCCGGACGTGCCTATAAAGGCGATAAATACGGCCTGCTATTCCCCCCCCCCCCCCAAAACAAAGTCGTCTCCGGTGTGCTTGCGATAGCATGCGGTAAGGTATGTTCGAGTGGCCCTTCATAGATTGCTGTTGGCAGACTCACCTACCGTCTTGCTTTCAGCGCGCCAATTCTGTCCTCATTAAAACGTCAGGCAATTTCGGACAGAATTCTGCCGCCATGGCATGAAGTTCTTATAAAATGGTGTTCTGTCTAGACGGGGTGGAACTAGAGACTGTTGAAACTATTAATCGGAGTTAATTGCGCTGAAGTATATCATATTTCGGCGCACATTTGCCGAGAAACTGGGCAACTTAAGAACAGTCGTTACATTCGCTGCCGCAGCACATTCCAGTGCTATCTCTTGACTTGGATATATTACATTTACATCGCAGTTCCAACGATCAGGGCCCGAATTACGGAACTCGCTCTAAATTTATCTAATCGTGACTTAAAGATCACGACGCCACGATGTCATTGTCAGATGTCAACGCGTGACGAAACTCAGAATCAGGCAATGGCGAGCAGGTACCACACCGGGAGCATTTATTTGCACGTCAAGAGGCTTATTTGCAACGTCGAGGGGGCCGTATGCTAGCTGTTTTAAAAAAAACGTAGTCATTAAAAGGAGTAATGCTTAATTAAAAAAAAAAATCTTTATTCCACATTCAGCATTCAGCAGTGCCACTTCAGTTGCTTGTCGTCACGTAATGCGGGCACCTCCGACATAGTTCCCGCGGCGCGATCCACCTCCGGGGGTATTAACCAGCTCTGGTCGCGAGGTCACCATGAATACTAATTGACAAACACTCTTGGTTGCGAAGGACGCTCAGAAGGGCTACTACTGGGGCTATTTGGTATAAGCGTTCAAGTGAAGGAAAGCTTAGGGGAGAAAAGCGGGTGATGTGGGACCTTACGGAGGCCAGAGTGCGGCTGTCAGAATACGCTACGCATTTCCTGTGTGCATTATTTTTCTTTACATCTACTCCTTACTGCGAGATAGCGTGGCCATTTTTTCTAACCAGGCATTGTACTGAACTCGGCGAGTCTTTGCAACCGATGTTTCCATTTTGGTTAAACTCCAAGTCATCGCCATGCTGACGGGGCATTTCAGATGCTCGCGAGGCCTCTCAGTAGCCATGATTACCACAAGCGATATCTATAATATCGATGCACTGACAGTACCATGGCCCCATTTTGTCTATACCGATGGCTATAGGGCTTTGCTGGCTTAGTTTCATTTTCGTACTCAAGCCTAACGCGCATGTCATTTAGGCTCTACTCAGTTCCAAACTCGAGATTCAGTCCAAGGAATCTGCACAGCATTTAAGAGACGTTGTAATAGCAGTTTCATACCACCATCTTTAAGGCCGATACCTAAGAGTAATTGCACTATATCGAAGCGGTAGTTTCTAGAGATTAGACTCGGGTCGTTTCTAAAATGCGGCCCACCAAAGATCCAAAATTTAACTTATATCCATCTGGATCAAAACCGATCTCGAGGATGAATTTAATGTACTTATTACGATCACGCCCTCTAAATTTGATGGGGGGCCCTCCCAAGTGACCCCAAAACTGAGAACACCCCGGAACTTTGATCTGCGTCGATTTTGAACAAACCCGAATATAGCCTAATTTGACCATGTCATTTGCATTGTCATTCCGTTCGTATCACCTTGTTTTGACTTTTTATTGACATTGACGTCGAAATAGAGTCCAAAGCATGCTGTTTAACAATCTTCGGGTGATAGATGAAATCTATAATCACGTACTCCCAAATATGAAAGAATTAGCCGAGCGTGAACAAGAATGCCGAATACAACGTCATTTTCATAAACGGAATGAGAAAACTGGGTTTTTCGCTGAGCTTCAATCCCAATCTTGCCATCAACCAATGGAGCACCACAGTAGATCTCATAATCGAACGAGTGATCCATGCAAAGGCGATCATAGTGGAAATGCAAACCATGAACAACTGTTTCATGGACAACAAGACAGTGTTCCCTTGAATCGGTTCGAATCAAGAAGCATGAAAAACGCCTAATAGATTGGTTAAAGGTTGCAAAAACTGAGTAATTATTATGAGTCAAAAATCACATTTGGCGGCCGGAACCAACAAGACATGTCTGGATGGTTTATTTGTTTTTGGTTTATGGAGGTTTAACGTCCCAAAGCGACTCAGGCTATGAGACACGCCGTAGTGAAGAGCTGCGGGAATTTAGACCACCTGGGGTTGTTTAACGTGCACTGACATCGCATATTACACGTGAGTCTAGAATTTCGCCTGCACCGAAATTCGACCACTGCGGCCGAGATCGAACCCGAGTCTTCGGGCCAGCAACCCAGCACCATAACCGCTTAGCCACCGCGGCTAAGACACGTCAGGAGCTAAGAACGCCAAACCATACTAGAATCAAGAACAGCTATCGCTCGGCTATTCTGAGTATCATAGGTAAGCCGCTGCTAACTTTAGCGGTAATGTTTTTTAATACATGTAGTATTTTCGAAGCGCGTTACAGGACGCATGCAAATTCAACTCAATGTTAACTACTCACACAACTACTCAACTCCTGTTTTCAGCTGTGACAGCCATTGTGAGCTCGGTGAGTAAGCGTCTGCCGCTAAGCATGTATTCTCGCTTGTTTTCGTGAGCAAGTAATTTTAAACTTATGTTTCGTGAGCACCAAATGTCAAAAGGTAGTTGAAAGTACACGGTGTCTTATTTATATGCTTTAATTTCACTATGCTATACAGTTGATGCTTGGGGGATTTCAACTGCTTGTTTTTTCAGATGAGTTCGTTCCCGTGACGTGTTATTATTATTTTATTTGTTGTTTTACCTTGCATATCATCTTTGTTTTCATGCTGTATGCGAAAAGCACTTTTCAGACAAGATCTAAATCTATCCTCTGAAGGAAGAAAAGGTAAGATAATGGAGTTGCAACGTGATCTTCTCGCGAGATTATACCCTTTTACCTCTCCGAAATGGACACGATACAGCTGCTGGCAATAAGCATTGGCCACCGCAGTCGTTGCTGTACCCGCACTCATCGCTGCGCCATATCTGTGATCCGTGACCAGTTCATCAAGCGGAGTTTCACGCTACCGATCTTCTTCAATCAGAACATGATTGTTCTAACATTGCGAAGCAAATGTGACAGTCCTGTAACAATGTTTAAGAAGCACATGCTTTGTTTACAAAACGTGAAAGTTTCTGAACAGAAGCCATCCATGATATAAGAATGACGAACTAATCATGACAATACCAAGCCTGAGATACATCTAAGGAACGAAGATACATAGAGGAAAGAATCGAAACCCTTTTAAGTCCCACCTCTTTAGACCACCAGAAGTGACAGGCTACATCTCATGGCTGAGTTAAGCTCTGAAGACAGGTGAGCACGCGAACATATCTGCATTGCTTTGCCCGGGGAAATAATATTACATTTTTCTTTTCGAAATCAAAGCATCAGACATGCTTTCTTCCGTTTAGGCTGACGACCCAGGAAGAATATTTGTTAATTAAGTAGACCCGTGGTGGTGTTTACACGTGATGTAATAATATTGTGAAGTTCCTACAAGGCGAACTAAAGACGTATTAAAAATATCACGGTGCATTGGAGCAACTGTTTCTTAATGAATAATGACCCCACTGATTATCCCGCTGTGTTTTGTTCCTGTAGGTGCCGAAACGCACCTTGGAAGTGTAGTTCACTAATTTCGTCTGAACCACGCTGCCTGCATTTTTCGAATGATATAATGATGCAACGTTGGCGATAAAACTACGGTTTTATGACTGTTGAAACTCACGAAATGAAACCAAAATGAAAGAGCTGATGCGCACGACAGTAAAAATAAGCACAGAGGATCACCTAGCGACCAAGACTGCTTTAAAAATAAAAAATTTAATGCTAATAAATTGTCTAACACAGCGTTAGAAAAAAAATTATAATAAAATGAGCAGTTCCAAGTGCGTCCTTAACAAGAAAAACATGATTTTGCGATTAAAGACTTACGCCTTCTTGTACCTTGCCCCTTTACTGACACCTTTCGAAGGGATAGCGCGAGCAAAAATTTTGATGCTGCCTTTTGTTATGAAAGGGACTGTACAAGCAAAAACATTCTTCAGTCCGAAGTATATCAGTCAGCATCATTAACAAAAGCCTCTCTCATGTCTCCCCAATTAACCCTATGCTTTGCCAGCTGCGCCCACCGTATGCCCGCAAACTCCACCGCCCACTCAACTTTCTTGCCCCCCCCCCCTGCGTTTCCCTTCTCTCGGAATCCACTCCGTTACCCTTAAGGATCAGCGATTATCTTCCCATTGCTATATACGCCCTGCCCTAGCCCATTTGGTTGTCTTGATGTCGACTAAAATGTCATTTACTTGCGTTCGTCTCTGACCCACTCTACCCGTTTCAGAGCTCCATCCATCATTTTTCAGACCATAGCTCGCTGCGTTGTGTTTAACTTGAGCTGCACACTTTTCTTTTGCTTCCACGTTCCTGCCCCGTAGATGAGTATCGGTAAGAGACAGCTGTTGTTGACATTTCTCTTGGGGGATATTGGTAAACTGCTACTCATGATCTGAGAGAAGCTGCCATATGCGCTCCACCTCATTATTACCCTTCTAGTTATTTCCATCTCATGATCCGGATAAGCTGTCACTACCTGCTTTAAGTAGACCTACTCCTTTACAATTTCAGCACCTCGCTGCCAATTCTAAACTGCTGTTCTCTTGCTAGACTGTTGAAAATTGCCTTGGTTTCCTGCAATAATTTTTTATACTTACCACTCTGCTCTGCCTGACTAACTCATTGATCATGATTTGCAGTTCATCTCCTGAGTGACTCAGCAAGGCAACGTCACCAGCGAATCGCAGATTATTTAGTTATTCTCCATTAACTCTTATTCCAAATCATGTCCTCCGAATACCTGCTGTAAACGTGTGGTGAATAGCATTGCCTGGATTGTGTCTCCTTGCAAGACGCCCTTCCTTATTGGAATTTTATTGCTGATTTTATGGAGGACTATGGTAGCTGTACAGTTTCTATAAATATCTTCCAGTATTTTGACATAAGGCTCATCTTCATCCTCATTACGCAATACCTGTATGAATGCTGAGGTTTCCACTGAGTCGAATGCTTTCTCATAATCAATGAAGGCTATATACAAGGGTAAAGGAAGAGCCTATAGCGCAGAGTAGCCAGGACACAGAAGAAACGAGCAACACGAGCGCTAACTTCAAACAATTTTTTTTCACACATGCAACATATATATACATCAAAGACACGTCATCACTTGCGCTAACAGTACCGTTCAGTATGCTCATTACGCCACCTGCACCATACATAAGTCGCATAAGATACATAAGTCACATAAGAAACAAGAGTTCTTTATCAAATAAAAAGATAGAGGAAGTGCTTACACATGTCTCGCCCGAGGCATTTATCCTTTCAGCTTTGTTTATTTTATGTGATAAAGAACTCTTGTTACTGAGGCAACGGTACTGTTAGCACAAGTGATGACGTGTCTTTGATGTATATATAAGTTGCATGTGGGAAATAAAATTCTTTGGAAGTCACCGTTCGTGTTGTTCGGTTCTTCTGTGTCCTGTCTACTCTGCGCTATAATCTCTTGCTTGAATATGCACCAACAAGCCCAAAAAGCCGCTCTTTTGAACTACATTTCTAGTACAACAGGCCCTTTCATCAACGTAGGCCACAATCCTTGTGCTACAGTCGCAGCTATAGCGCATGCCATATGTCGTGCGCGCTCGTTGACTTTTTGCATTCGTAACAAGGTGCTTCCTGAGGATGTGAGGTGGTTTTTTGGAGGATTTGTCCCATCAGCTGGACTCGGCACTAGGGCTTGCAAGCTCGCGAAGTACGAGTGTTACAGGCAAGCTCGAATCTACAGGCAGAGCCTCGAGGCTCAGATTCTCTCCAGCAGTGAAGGCCAAGCCACGTGGCGAACTCTTCGAGAGTGCCAACGACTGAAGCCCAAACAACCGAATTCATCTGGACGCAGCATTTGTCAAAACTGCTGACTGAAGTTTCTAGGAAGCCGAAGGATACCCGTAACGCCATCCACAAGTTGGAGGCTTTGGACCTAACGGAGTATGTGTCCAAAGTGCTATCTTTGGGACCTAAGTTCGCCGTAGAGCTGAAGCCGTCAGCACCACTACTACTTTAGATGGTACGACAAGTTTTGCAGCATGCAACGCAACTGGAATCCCACCGATATATATCCGAAGGAGTCGACGTCGTGCACCGCTCCAAGGCAGGTTGTTCCAATATACCTCTCAAGCGCGTCGAGACCTACATAAGGGAAAATGGACTGTCCGTACTTCCAGCAGACGAAGAAGGTGTATTTGCTATTTCATCTTTAGAACTTTACTCTTCGAAGGCAGACAAAGCTGTGTCTTGCGTGTTTGACTCACGTGACGATATAGCGATATCGCAAGTAAAGGCCGAAGCAAAGAAGCTATGTAATCGGTCCAACCTTATCAAGCTTGCCAAATTAATATTTGAGTCAAAGAAAGATTTTCTAGACGTGTTTTTCAGCGTTAAAACGCATAACCCGGAACAACCAGTCAGGGTTATCATTTCTGAAAATGCCACATGGCTGAAAACTGTCGCCATGTATTTGCAAGAAAAGTTGAACCTTTTACGGAATGACAATCCTTTTGCTGTTAAGAATTCTGGTGAAATCATAGAGTTTGTACGAAACTGGCCTGGTGGAAGTATTAGCGCGTTTTCAGTGGATATTAAGGATCTATATTATTCGTTGCCAAATGACAAGGTGCTTTGCTGTGTTGAGGATTATATTGAAAATTTCGGATGTGTTGCCTTCCAAAACACGGCGAGTATGTCAGTGGCCGACTTCCTGGAGCTTTTACCATTTTACTTGAAATCAACCTTTATAAACTGGAAAGGAAAACCATACCTTCAAAACGATAGAATATGTATCGGATGATGCTTGGCCCCGGTTTTAAGTAACTTGTTTCTATTCAACTTGGGAACACTGTTATTATTCGCCTTAATGGTAAGGACGTTGTGAAAATCTTTATATTTGTAGATGATTTCCTAATCCTTGTTAACAGTGACTCTTGCTCACTAAAATCAAAGGCCGCAGGCATTTTATCCATCATAAAGGTTGTTTTGAACCACTTGTTTTAACCACTGAATTTCCAGTAAATGACTATCTGGTTTCTAGACCTTAACTTCATCTTTCATCCTAGTCATATTTGCTGGGCCTACCAGCCTCGTAGTAACAAGCATATTTTACCCTATCGTTGTTCACAATCCAAGCTAGTAAAAAGCACCATCGCCAACACGTGTTTTGAGAACTCCCTGAGAAAATCAAGTACGCACAGGATGTATGATAGTTTTAAGCAGCAGACCAAAAGGCTGACTGATGCTGGGTACCCCAATGATGTCTAAGTGTCTATTGCCGAGAAGCTTCTCAGAAAACTGAATGAAGATCAAATCCAAACGGCCCCCATGCTAGGTGAAAGGAAGCGCTTTATTGTATTGCCATATTTGCATCAGATTTCTCACAATCTGAAAAGAATTTGACAGCGCGCGAACGCAACTGCCGTATTTTCGGCAGCAAAGAAACTTGCCTGATTGTGCAAGATTAGAAAAACCAACAACGGAACACGTGGATGCACGACTCGTCATCAGAAGCCGTATGTGACATGCCTTGAAGGTGTCGTATACAAAATACCGTTATCGTGTGGGGGCCATTACATCGGCCAGACGGGGAGGTGCCTCAATCAGCGATTGATGGAACACGGACGCGACGTCAAGAATGGGAAAGAGAAATCACTTGTTAACCACATTCGTTCATGTGAATCTAAAACATGTAAACCAATTTTTTAAAAACTGCTGTGCTAGCAAAATGCAGCGACATGACCACGCGACTAATAGTTTAAGCTGAAAGGTTAAATGCTTCGGGTGAGACATGTGTAAACACTCCCTCTATCTTTTTATGTGATAAAGAACTCTTGTTTCTGAGGCAACGGTACTGTTAGCACAAGTGATGACATGTCTTTGATGTGTATATATGTTTCATTTGTGAAATATAATTTATTGAAAGTTAGCGCTCATATTGTTCGTTTCATCTGTGTCCTGTCTACTCTGCGCTATAGTCTCTTGCTTGACCATGCTCCAACAAGCCCAAAAAGCCAAGCTTTTGAACTACAAGGGTTAGTTATATTCTGCGCATTTCACTATCATGTGATTGATAGCGTGAATATGATCTATTGTGGAATATATTTTTAACGATAGCGTGCCTGATCATTTGGGTGATTAAATTCTAAGGTTTCCCTGACTATTAGCGATTAACTTAGTAAATACCTAATAGGCAACGGCCAGTAAGGTGATCGGTCTGTAATTTTTCATGTCCTTGGCATCTCCTTTCTTCTGAATTAAGATTATATTTGCGTTCTTCCAAGTTTCTTGTGCGGTCGAGGTCATAAGGCATTGCGTATACAGGGCGGCTAGTTTTTGTAGCAGAATCTCCCCTCCGTCTTTGAACATATCTGTTACCTGATTCTCACCAGCTGCTTTTCCCCTTTTCATTGCTCCTAAGGCTTTCTTTATTTCCTGCTTCGTTACCGGCGGAATCACGGATTGCTGTGAGCTACCGTCTGTATCTTAGACGTTCTGATTACATTGTGCACTGCATAGATTTGTGTATAATTCTTCGGCTACTTTAACTATCTTCATAATGCTAATGACATTGCCCTCCTTGTCTCTTAACACATACCTCTGCTTTTTACCCACGCCTAGTTTCCTCTTCGGCGCTTTTAGTAAACCTCCGCTCTTTATAGCTTGCTAAATTCTCTCCATGTTAAACTTCTGTATGTCGACTACTTTGCATTTGCTTATTAAGTTCGATAGCACTGCTGCTTCTAATTTGTCTTCAAGGCTAGACACCGTCATGTTTTGGCGTTTCTAAATCAGATCTTTTGTCTCCTGGGATATCTTTCAGGTATCCTGTCGAAATCTCCTACCACGTACTTCTAGGGTGCACTCTGTAATAATAGCAGTGAGATCATCGTACCCTCTATGAACATTAAGACCGTGTTGCTTAGTTAAAGCCCAATATCTGTCCTGTGGGATATTCCTGAATTCCGCTACTTTCCCCCTTCTCGAAGTAAGAACCTCGAAGTAATTTCAGTTGTACCGCAGGGATCCGTCCTGGGACCTTTATTATTCCTTATATATATTAATGATGTTAGCTCTTGTATTGTCAATGGAGTGAAAATCAGACTTTTTGCTGAAGACTGTGTGATTTACACAGTCGTGCAGGGAGTCGAGGATCAATGGAAACTCAATCTGTCATTAAATAACATTGCTCTCTTGTGCAAAACGTGGGGCATGAAAATAAACGTAGAAAAAACTAAGTATTTAAGTGTGTCATAAAAAATCGTTGTTAAGGTTTAGCTACACATTAGGGGGGTCCATTCTCAGCCAAACAGACACTGTTAAGTATTTAGGGGTTACACTTACACACACAATGAAATGAGATGTACATATTAACAACACCTGTGCAAAAGCGTTTAAAATCACTAGGATTTTTACGAAGAAAATTAGGCAAGGCTACTCCTGAAGTAAAACTTAAAGCCTACAAAACTCTAATCCGACCAATTCTGGAGTATGGTAGTATAGTCTGGAACCCCCCTCAACACTACCTGATAGATTGCTTGGAAAGGGTGCAAAATAAAGCACTACGATTTATCTACACGAAATACTCCCGGTTTGAAAGTGTCAGTGCTCTTAGAACACAAGCAGGCATTCCCACACTTGCGAGCAGGCGTCGCGTTGCCGCCATGAAGCTTCTTTTCATGCTTTACCATGGGTCGCTCCGTATCAATAAAGATCAGTATCTGCAGCCACCACACCGTCACACTAAACGAAAAAATCATGATAAGCACATCCGGCCATACGTTACACGGTGCAACACTTTTAAGTTTTCTTTTTTTACGTCGTCCGTAGAGATTTGGAATTCTTTGCCGGGGGATGTTGTTGACGATTCTGTGTCTAGCTTTGTGAATAAGGTAGAATCTTTGTTTCACTCAGTGCCATAACGCGGAAGCTTTTTTTATTTTATTTTTTTGCGCCTTTATACCGTTTGATTTTGGTTGGAATGATGTTCTGTTTCAGATAACAAGTTCTAGTGTTAATATAATTTACATAGTGTTGTACATTGTGAATACCTTTGTAACCCACTGCCTGTATAGGCCTGTCAAAGGCTTACAGTATTGCTAAATAAATAAAATAAGCCGTTTATGGGCTTCCGCTTCTATAGTTTCTTCCCTTCGCTCTTTAAATGTAGGCTAATTCGAAACTTACCGCTCTGTGGTCGCTACACCACACCCTTCTGACGACCTCCAAATTCTACACAATGCCAGATATAGTCTATATTTGAATGCTCGTATCTGTAGATGCAGTCAGTCGATGAGATAGATATCTCTGAACAAACCTCGTCCAGCTAACCGGTTCCTCATGTACAGAGTGAAGCACTCAGTATAGCAATGCGAAATTGTAAGGCACGGCTTCGCAAAAGGCTATCAGAACATCATATTGATCTGGGCCACACCTGAACATACACCTCAGAGATGAGGAGCTGAAAGTTGTATTAACGCAGCGCAGCCTTTATGGCATGCCGGTATATCTCTCCAAGGTGGCATATTTCTTCGGAGCCCATTCTCACCCAAGACTGCGAAACTAATCAAGCTATGGTGGAATATTCGGCATGCCTATTGAGTGACAACAGCTAACATCTGCAAGGGCAGTGAACGATTCCTTTCGTACTCACGTTTTTGCAAGCGTTCCTACCTGCATGCAGCACATTCCCACCGGTGTTAACTGGAATCTTGCTGTACTGTTTTATGCCACAATTCATAGTACCACAAACCATATAGTAATAACCTTCAAGTCTATTTGAACAACAATCCCAAACAATATGGCCGCCATGGTGGCGCAGTGGTAAAGGCGCTTGGGTGCTGAACCGAAAGATCCGGCTTCGATCCCGGTTGCCGCGGTAAGATTTCGATGCAGACAAAATGCTGCAAGCCCTTGTACTGCGCAGTCAGCGCACATAAAGAATCCCAGGTGTTTTGTTGAGTTATGTGTCGTCTAAGCAACTCAGGCTATCATGCGCCAAGATCAAGTTATAAGAAATTGTTTTCTGTAAATTTTGCAAAGGCATAAAAGATATTGCGTTGTAGAAAGCCTAAAAGATTATACCTTAATTCTGCCCAGTATTGAGAGAAAAACAAGAATAACAAATGGCCAATATTAAAGGTTTTAAGGTGGATGGGTACCCTCATCAGCCGTCGTTGCGTGGGCAAAGACTGGAGGCCACCAACAAATGAAAATAAAAAAAAACCTAAGCCCTTTTCTCTGTAATAAGAAAGTGGCTGAGGTGCATCACGCAATGTACTGGGTCATGTTTTACATATCTTTAAGAACACAAGCTTCGGTTAAAAATATAAAAACGCAGGACAGGTCCACAATTGCATTTTTGCCTGAGGACAGTGATAGATGAAAAGGAATACATTTGTTATAAAACGGAGAGAAGCTCTTTTTTGTAGCTTTTCCAGTTTCGAACATCAAATTAAAATGTGACTGAAAGTTCATGTCCACATGCTCAAACTGTTTCGTCTTCTTTTGTTAGCAGAAAGTTGTGTGTAATGTGTGTGGCCTACACGGAGACTGCAGATAATGACTTCCTTGAAACTTTTGTTGTGCACACATCAATTCCAGTCACATACAACTGGCATTATTAAGTGTAGCTTGTTATTTACTTCGCTGTTCCAAGTGGACTGCCACATATCCTTTGCCTTACATTGTAGTAATTTCATGGATTCTTTATAGGGTACATTTCCATTTTTTATTTTCTTGCCACAAGCTTGAGCAGCGCGCAAATCTTCTCTTTGATTGCCTTTTATGCGGAGATGACTTGGTACCCAGTACAATCTTATTTCTCCTTCAGCTGTGGCTGTTGTGATGTGTTGTATGCGGTTGGCAAGCCGCGGAGTTATTGCATTTCTAGAATGAAGGGCTGTGAACACACTTAGCGAGTCTGTAAATAAAGGTGTTATCGAGGTTCTCATTTACTACTTTTCTAAGGCTACCAAGGTAGTGTCACATTCCGCAGTGAAGATGGAGGCGCAATGTGGAAGTCTTACTATTTTATTCCAGTTTTCCTGTTACAACTGCGCTTCCATCTTAGGCGTCTCTTTTGAACCGTCTCTACAAAAAACTGCACAATTACTGTACTTTTCTTCAAGTGTGAGGAATTCTTGTATTATATGTTTTGCGGATTTTGTTTTTTACGGAATTGTGTAAGATTGAGATCACAGATATCCGAAACTTGTACCATTCGGAAACGGACCTCGCCTTCGAGCAATGCTTGGCAATATGTCTAGTGCTCCGAGGTTCTGGCACATGTCTTCAAATCGCAAGAGCAGTGAACGGGTAGCTTGCGCTTTATTGTTAAAGAGTACTATAGATGGGCACTCTGTAGCGATTAGGTAACAAATATGTTTGTGCAATGAACGGATTTTTAGAATGTACGAGCATGGCTCTACTGTAAGTAAGTGACGGCTCGTTGGTTTCAACATACTGACTGTTTATAGGTGACGTCCTGTAAGCACCAGTTGAAAGGCGTAAACCTAAATTGTGCACTAGGTCGTGTGGTTTCAAGTACGATGGCCTTGCTGAAACATATATTATACTGCGAACGTCTAACCAGAATTGTACCACAGAGTGGTAAATATTTAGAATACTTGCCCTGTCTTTATGCCCCAATGTTTATGTGAAAGGGCTTTGAGTTGGTTCATATTAATGCCTGTCTCTGATTAATGCATTATTATGAGGCACAAAGTGAGTTTTTCGTCAGATGTTATACCTAAAAATTTGTGTTCATTTTTTACGAGCAACTCGGTTTCGTTCAGACGCAGGATCGGATTTGCCTGTAATCCTCGTTTGAATGAGAAAATATTGGCTACTGTTTTCTGTGCAGAAAACCGGATGCCATTTCTATCTGCCCGTGATGCGAATTTGTTAATTGTGTTTGCCTTTCACATGTCGATATGTTGGAGGATGTTAAAGCTATCTGGAGGAAATCTACATAAAGTGAACACATAACAGACCTTGGTATTATTTTATTAAGAGAATTCATTTTTACAATAAATAGATTTGTGCTGAAAATACACCCTTTAGGTACTCCATTTTCTTGAATAAATTTCCTAGAAAGGTTGAGCCTAGGCGACAATAAATGAAAGGTTAGACAAAAAGTTTTAAGGGAGTTCAGCACACTGCCACGGCTGCCGTGCTGAGCTAAATCCTGAAGAATCCCGAACCTCCATGTTGTACCATGTGGTTTTTCTAAATCTAAAAAGACTGCTAGACAGCATTTTTTGGGGGATAAAAACTTCTCTGACAGTATTTTCTTGACAGAATAGGTGATCTCTTGTGGAGCATCCTTTTTTAAAACTGCATTGATGGATATCTAGAAGTTCTCAGGATTGAAGGACAAAAGTTAATCTTATATTCAAGACACTTTCAAAGGATTTGGCGAGGCAGCTGGCAATGGCTATGGGTCTATAAATGCTAGGAGATGTTGGAGTTTTTTTTAGGTTTAAGAAACGGTACAATAACAGCTTTTTTCCAGCCTTCAGGTGTTTCCGTGATATTTAAACTGTGTTAAAGAATCAGAAAAATGCTTCTACGGTAGGCTCAGAAAGATGGGCAAGTATTTCATAGAGTATTTGGTCGGCTCCTGGAGAAGTTTTTTCCGGCAGACAGCGCTCTGTTTATTTTTTAGAAAGTAATTAAATTGTTGTATTGTTCTTTTCCACCTACACTTAACGTGAGTGTTTTTCGGTTACGTTTTTGTGCTTTATAAAGGACTGCGTATATTGCGATGAACTTGAAACTGCGGCGAAGTGTTCACCCAAAATGTCTTCTTGTTTCCCAATACTTCTTTCTGTGCAAGGTTTTGTAGAAGAGGAATTGTGAACGGTGAGAAGTTATTTCCGAAGCTGCTCCCACTTTTTTTTAGATGTGATTTGACCGTTTATAGATGAAACATAACTCTCCCATGAAACTTTCTCGGCAATGCGACAAATGTATCAAGGTTTAGCTCTTGGTTTTCTAAATTTTACGAGATTTGAATGTGCCGGACACTTGAAAAATATACCCCAAACTCTATTTTGTTGTTTTTTGCTTCCTTCCACTATATTGTCCACCACAGTTTGTGGTTTTGTCGCACTACTTCAGAAGACTGCGGAATAGCTAATTCTGCAGCCATTACGATACATATGGTTAAATTTTAGTTTTTCTGATCGATGACCAGGTTATACTTTAGGTGGTCGAAGTTTCCGGATCCATCCACTACGGCGTTTTTCATAGCCTGATTTGTTTTGAGATAATAAACCCTCCTACAAAAAAAGTCTACTGACGCCTAATTATTGCGGCTATACTGGAATCGTTGTGCGAACATCTGTAAGTATGAAAGGAATCTCAGACGAAGGTGGGTGCCTTTGGAGATGACATGGATTGCGCATTTCGTTTGAAAATTTTGCGTATCGGGAAACACTACAAGCCAAGTGGCATCGCTATGGCTCGTGTCTGTACATTGTTACTTACGGACGCCTCTGAGGGAGTAAGAATGCCGCCAATAATTTTTTAAATCAGTTCCTAATATCTCGTGCATTCAGTACCTGCAAAGGCAAAACAGTGAACAAGTGTCAGCTTGTACTAGATGTCGAGGTAGGTGCCGCCTTCCTCCTCGTCTTGAAGCGCCGGCACACTGTTCTCTGCGGCAAGGTGGAGACCGCTGTGTCCCGTAATAGACAATAGGCTGCACTGGCCCTCATAAACAAGGCCAAGTTGCTACCGCGTCTCTGTTATGCACCGCATCGAATGGCACAGCTCGTCTGCGGAATAGAAATGGCACACTTCAAGGTTTCGTCGCGCATGCCGGGACTAATACACAAACAGAGCGAAGCGTCGAAGGTCGTACCTAGTGTCAGGCTACCGCAGGAGGTAGCAGGCGTAGCGTGTTCTTAGACGTCATCCTCCGAGTCGGTACCGTCCTCGCTGCTGCCGCTGGAAGGCTCGATCAACCACTGCCACTCCCGTACCAGTCTCTCCAGCAGCAGGCGCTGGCGAATTGCCTGGTCCTGAGGGTCGTCGTCAATGTGCTGAATCTTCTGGATAGCTGCGGAGAGAAGAGAAAGTATGTTGCTTTCCACGGCAAAGCAGAACAGATTACTCACCAGGTTACACAGAGTCCGAGAAGCAGAACCGTCCTGTCGGTAGCAGTGCCGAGTGCAAAATGGGCGCATGGCGATTTCGGGGCTACCTATGCGGACCAGCGGAAAGGAAGGGATGCATATGAAAGAGAAAGAGCGATAAGCGACCAAAATTAAAATGAAGAAACTAGAAGGGGGAGGGGGATGGTGGAGGGTGACATAGCCATTTTTATCAGAGGGCCTGGACTTATCCTTTTTCTTTTGCTTGGCCTGGAGATTATATCAGATTAGTTATCTCCATTCCTCAGCTTTTCGCGACAACAAGGCCTGTCTTGTTGGGGTGTCGTGGTCATCGGATTTTTGCAAGCGTTTTCGTTCAGCGACATTGTATTTGTGTGGCCTTTTGCTGTTAGCTGGGGGGATATTGAGGCGAACTGTGGTTCGATAAAGAAGGCGCAAGAGCAAAAGCGGCTCAGTGCGCAATGCAATTCAGCATCTATAGACAAATAATGCAAGCCTTCTCGTGTCCTAATAAAATTTTAGAAATGCATAGCACCTTTAAAAGTTACTTGGGTACACTAACTAAACCTGTCGATGGACTGGAAACCAAGCTTGTGCCTGTGCCTTGTAAGCAGCTTCCAGAAAGCTTCAACTGCGATGTTCGCAAACTCGAAGAGAAAATTGATCATTTGGAAAACCGTTTTAGAATGTCGAATGCATTGTTCTTAGGTGTTAAACATACCGACTGTTCAGAAACGTAGGAAGTTACCGAGGCGGTTCGTGAATTCTGCCAAAATAAATTAGGTGTTTCAGTACAGTCTATTGGAAGGGCCCAGAGTCTTGTCCGCTACTCAACTGATAAAATTCGACAAATAATTGCGAAATTCTAGAATAAAACAGAAATGAGCCCTTTGGTTAGGAACGGCAACATGCTTAAAGAATCCCACTTCAGGATAGCACGTGACTACTCTGTTGATGTGGGCGATAAGCCTCGAAAACTTTGGCAGTTATCGAAGTCTGTAAAGAAGGAGTGACCGTACCCTCCTTGTCTTCATCAAGGTGGTTATAAATGATGTTTTACATCTGGGACACGGACGCCAACTGCGTGGTTCGTCTGGAAACCTCAGGAAATGATACGCCAAAAGCAGAAGCTCACACCCAGGGAAGTCCAAATGACTGACACAATAACCTACTTGCCTTAACACTTTCAAGTAACACTTCCTTGCTACCACTTAATAAGGATAGTTGTGATATCTCGTTATCTTTCATTTATACAAATTTCAGAAGTACCATCTCCAAAGCCTTCACTATTTCCTTGCTCCTCGACTCATGTTCTGTTTCATTAATTGAGCTCAGGGTAACGTGGGTTGCGGAGAACGTTTTTGACGTCAAAATATTTTGTTACCTGGGCAACGTTCAATATGTTTCGCTGCGACAGGGCGAATGGGAGAGGCCGCGGTATTCGGTTGGCAATGAAAGAATTAATATAGGATCACTCAGCTCTTCCTGCAATCTACCAATGGCTCCATTCTGATGGTCTGCCACGCCAAAGTCAACGATGAAGTCTGCAGGGGGATTATATCGGTCCATGAGCAGGAAACTTCTACCACCTTGAAATCTAATGTACAGTGGCGCGCAGAAGAGAAAGCCTTCATCCGCAAGTTGGGGAAGTCGACGATTGCCCTGCTCACCTTCGTGGGGCATAGAGTACCACGTTACGTGCACTATAACAGTGTGGTGACTGTGGTGCGTGAAAATAAGCGGACTATTCCCGCGTGTTTCCGATGCGGCGCCATGGGTCACCGCGTGGAATTACGCCCGAATCCTCAAGACAATCGCTGCGGACACTGCGGCCAAACGGTCGCAGTCCTCGAAGACGGCAACATGGCGTCCCACGAGTGCAATCCCTACTGCATCGTCTGCGGTGGCGCCCATCTTACGGGCTCGCAAGACTGCAAAGCCAAATTACTACGGCTGCAACAACCGGGCAGCACTACCGGTCATAGAAAACAACCTCAGAGTGCTGTGGCCTCGGGTCCTGGCACAGCTCCGACAGTCCCCCCGCCTAGCAACAACATAGTGCAAAATCGGACAAGCTCCAGCGGCGGGCGCCTTACCCTTGCGTGCCCCAAGCCTCCTCGACCAACTAAGAACGCGTCCCGTGATCCAGGTACGCCCGCATTCCAAAACGGTGATTTTCGGCCTCTCGTGGGCCCTCCGCTTGGCGCGCCAAAGAAGACATCAGAGCCCAAGGTATGCAGCCGAGACGGGCCTCCTCCACCTTCCCATACTCCGCTACCTTCTCCTCCACCAAATATTCCTCCTCCTCCCCCCCCTTAACTCTGATGTCGCGGACCTCCGCCGCGAGCTCGAGACCCTCCGGGCACAGAATGCTCAACTCCACGCCAAAATTCACGCGCTAGAAATGGCTCGGTCCTCTCCGCCCACTGCACAGGTAGCTCCGGAATCGATGCAAGAAGTGCCGGCGGATCCGACACCCTCTAGCTCTGACATGCGTTTCATCGACCTCGAAAATGCCCTCGCCCAATAAACGACTCAGATGTCCAATTTTGGCCAAATCCAAGACAACCTGCTCAATGCAGTCACGGCAACAGTTACGGCCGCCGTGACAGCAAACATTAAGACGTTGCTAGAGTCAAGCCCTCGGCTTCTCCGCCGAATGGGACCCCTCAAAGACGCGAACCGCTCGTCAATAATCAATCGACCCATTGATCTAACCGAACTCTCGGAGGAGCCAGAACCGCTTCCGCTGCAGGTGGCGGAACATGTTCCGGCTCTCCAAGGCAGTCTCTCTTCAAATCGGCATGGCTGCGTCCACTCCCAACCAACCCCCTAGAGGGCGCCGCCCCCCGCAAAGACAGCAAGTTCTTTCCCTTGTACAGTAGAATTGTCGGGGTTTCAAAGACAGGACCAAACGCGCAAACTTAAGGGCGTACATTGACAACCTTGAACACCCCTCCGCAGTCTTTGCGTTGCAAGAAACTGGAGATGCGGTCAAGCTCTCGGGCTATAGTACTTTCCAACGAGACCCGTTCACCTGTCTCCTAGTCCATAACGCCTACACAGCGCAGAAGGTTAATCTCGACCTAAATCTGAAATACTCGTACGTGATGGTCTCTGTCCTCCCTATACGGCGAACAGATAGTCCCGCACACATCCTTAATATCTACTGCCTCCCGAAACTCAAAAATATCAGTTTTTCTAACATCTTTAGCGCAGCGCTAAGGATCGCGGGTCGCGACCCCCTCATAATAGTGGGCGATTTTAACGCCCCCTGTCCAATGTGGGGCTATCGCAAGAAAGAGCCGCGTGGTCGTAAGTAGGCAGAACTTATATCTACGCTGGGCATCACTCTTCTAACCTACCCTGCTCACCCGACACGTGTAGGGAATTCCGTCACTCGGGACACCTGCCCCGACCTTACCCTCACGAAACACATCCGATACGCAGAGTGGATCAACACTGAGGACACCGTTGGTAGCGACCACTGCATACTGAACACTGTAATTTACACTCGACCCTTACATCGCCCCCTTGCAACAGCCAAACTTCCCGACTGGAATGCTTTCCGCCAGGCCCTCCCAGTAACTTCTCTCTTGGAAGAAGACTACTCAACTTGGGCACACGGGCTCATGCAAACACTCCGTTCACACGAAAAGCAGATCCAGCTTACGGAGCGTGCATCGGACGTGGATAACCACCTGATACACCTCTGGGAAGCTCGCCGCAGCCTCAGTAAACGATGGCGGCGGCAAAAAAACAATCGTAGGCTTCGCGCTCGCATCTCTGACCTCACCAAGCAAGCTGCCAAGTATGCTGCCAAGCTCGCTGACAATAACTGGGTAGATAGATGCAACAGCGCAGCAAGACAGATGTCAAGCCGCAACACTTGGCGGCTCTTTAGGAGTCTGATAGAACCCACACAAACACGCTCGGAAACCCAGAAACACCTCACTCGCGCAATACACAATTTCCAAGGAAACACAGAGCAGCTAGCGACTGTCTTACGCTCAAAATACCTCAGTCAGGATCAAAATCCGCGCGGGCAGGATTATTCGTATGCAGGCAACGATAATCCGGAACTGGATCAGCTTTTCCAGCTTCACGACCTTCGCGCGGCTCTTGCCAAAATGCGCAGGGGGACGGCGCCCGGGAGGGATAAGGTCACAGTCAAACTGTTGGCAAACCTCCCCGATTGGGCATACGAAACCCTACTTGAATATATCAACACCATTTGGACCCGGAACACTTCGTTGCCACCTGATTGGAAGACATCATTGGTAACCTTTATCCCGAAGGCAGGGAAACCGGTAAACACAGACAACCTCCGGCCCATCTCCCTCACTTCATGCGTAGGGAAACTTATGGAAACGATGGTCCATGACCTCCTCTCGGAATATCTCGAGAACAAGAACACCTTCGCCGACACCATGTTCGGCTTCCGACCTCATAAGTCCGCACACGACATACTTTTACAGCTTCATCGCGAGGTTCTCGAACACATAGAACACCGACACAATGACAATATAGTCCTAGCACTCGCGCTGAAGGGTGCGTTTGACAACGTTAAACACGGCGTCATATTAAAACATCTTATCGAGACCAACTGCGGTCCTCCTACATTCAACTACATCAAACATTTCTTAACAGACCGCTTGGCCTTTATACGCATACAAGAGACCGAGTAGGGCCCGTTAGAGATGGGAACGCGGGCACACCACAAGGCGCTGTATTGTCCCCGCTTCTCTTTATTATTGCCATGATGCACCTCCCAGCGCTGCTGGCTAGTGTCGGTGGTGTTCAGCATGCACTGTACGCCGATGACATCACCATCTGGGCTACTACGGGAAACGTAGGAGAGATGGAGGAATGCCTGCAAGCAGCGGCGCGCACAGTAGACCACTATGCTACGTACTGCGGCCTCCAGTGCTCCCGTCCAAGTCTGAATTTGTGCATATTCGACATTCTCCGAAATGCAAAATCTCCGTTCAGCTCTCCCTCCCCAGCGGCCCCATCCTTGAAGCGCAGGAGCTGCGAATACTCGGTCTCTTCATTAATCAGCATCGCAAGGTAGACACGAGCCTTGCGAAACTCCGCAGAGTCGGCGACCAGGTTGGCCGAATGGTTCGCCGCGTTTCCAACAAGCGAGGAGGGTTGCGAAGTAAGGATGTGGTGCGGCTCGCCCATGCCTTCGTAACGAGTCGAGTGCTGTACTCGACTCCTTACCTCCGCTTACGGAAACATGACGAAGATTGCTTGGAGGTTGTCCTCCGCAAAATTTTCAAGAGAGCCCTCGACCTCCCGATCTCCACTTTCAACGCGCGACTGCTCGCGTTGGGGATGGTGAACACCTATAGGGAACTTAGCGAGGCGCATCTCGTTAACCAATACAGGCGTCTCGCTCAGACCGTGTCCGGTCGCCGCCTCTTGGACCGGTTACACATCAAACATGACCATCATACAATGGAACGGGTTCGAGTGCCAGAACTGTGGAGACGCGCCCTCTACGTTCGACCCCTTCCGACTAAGATGAACAAGGCGGACCATAATGGCCGGCGCCAGGCGCGGGCGGATGCCCTGAACCGCCACTATGGCTCAAAGAAACACGTCTTCTACGTCGACATTGCAGGCCCCTACCACCACTCCAGGGGGGAATGGTATACGGCTGCAGTCGTACACGAGGGAAGGCAGGTGAACGGCCTCTCGTTCAGGGCGCCCAGCTCAACTCATGCGGAGGAGGTAGCGATTGTCGTCGCAGCCTCCCATCCCGACTCTAAATTAATCCTCACAGACTCTCGCGGAGCCTGTCGTAACTTTGAGTTCGGTTGGATCACTCCACTTGCTCACCAAATTCTTCATCACAGTACTCGCGACTGCAATCCAACTCACCGCTCAAACATATGGGTCCCCGGCCACCAAGGCATGCCAGGTAACGAAGCCTCCCATGAGGCATCCCGCGCACTCACTTACCCGGCACCAGACGTTCTTTGGGAGGACCTTAACCCGGATCAAAACCTCTTCTTTCTTTTAAAGATATCACAGAGCAGTATCGTGCCGAACACCGGCGCTACCCGGTTTCTATGAAGGGACTGGGTAAAGCTTGCGAACGAACTCTCCATAGGCTCTTTACAAACGCCCTGCTGTGCCCGGCGGTTCTCAAGCACTTTGACTCTTCTTTTGACGGCCGCTGCTCATTCTGTGGGGAGGTGGCGGACACCTTTCACATGGTTTGGGCATGCAGGCAAAATCCTTCTCTGCCCCCCATCACCCCTTCCCCTACCCGAGAGGACTGGGAGGTGGCTCTGCTCGGCTGCAAATAAACATCGGCCTAACACGCCCTGGTTCGGCGGACCTGCGCAGCGGTCAGGATCAACGGGGTCCCGGATTGAGGGACTTCGCCTTCTACTGTAAGGGGCGATGCCCACTAGGGGCCTCTCCCCGAGCAACTCTCTGTACATATAGCCCTAAAATGCTTTTCACCACCACCACCTTCCGGGGTACAGAAAGTGAACGATGTCAGGGTTCACTGTTTTCATTGGCAATGTTCTATACGGCGACGGCTTTGAGGAAAGGAAGGGCGCATAACTGGCTCCCTGGATATGTGGCCGCCTCATTTGTGCTTTGATACATGTGGCGGTGATAAAATAGGGATATGGCCTGAATGCATTAACGCTGACGGAGTTCTGGCTGGCTTGCGGCTCTGCAGCAATAGCTAGGTCGTAGCGTTCCTTTGGCGATCAACCATTAATTGCATGCCACATCGCAGGGTAGCAGGGAGGGCGCGCTTCCTATACAGTGTGCGGAACGCAACCAAAGCAGGCTTTTGCAGTTGGACACCAACGACTCGTACATGAAAGCGAAATTGAACCCGACCGCAGTACCTGCCTTTTAATGGAGGCCAAACGCTACGGCGCCCGTGTGCTGTGTGACGTCAATGCACGTTAAAGTTCCCCAGGTGCTCGAAATTATTCCGGAGCCCTCCACTACGGCACGTCTTTCTTGCTTTCACTCCTTACTTTATCCCTTCCCTTAAGGCGCGGTTCAGGTGTCCAACGATACGTGAGACAGATATGCTCCATTTGCTTTTCCCCAAAACTAATTACTATTACTAGTTCTCCACTGACCCACGGAGCCGGTTGTGCGCCTTTCCTTTCGTGAAAATGAACGGCCTTTGCAAAGTTGTCAACGCCAGTGAACGCTGTCGGCTCACTTGTTTTTTTTGTTTTTGAGGAAAAGGAATGCCACAGTAACGGTCTCACATACCTCGGTGGACACCCGAACCGCACCGTAAATAAAGGTATAAAGGAGGGAGGGAAAGAAGAAAGAGAAAACTGAGAGTTGGATTTTAAGGGAAATCGCGGCGGGACACCTGTGCCTCGATGCTACTTGTGGCGCATGCGCAGTAACGACTAGGAAGAGAGAGAGAGAAACATCCGTGGTGAGGCACTTGTTGTGACTCCGCCGAGCACCGCCATGGCGAAATCGCAGGTCCGCGGCCAGTAAAGCTTTCGCTGTAGAAGACTTATTCTGTGTACCCGTTATAGTTACTACGTTTCTTGAATGTATGAGTTTTGCTAAAACGAAGCTCTACAAGCGTATTTACTGGTGTACATACTTTATCGGCCCGCAGATTCTGGCAGCGTTTTCGCTGAAGAATTTCATCGCATTCCTAATGAAGTGTGATACTGGTTTCCGAATTGTGCTTTATTATTTGGTGACTAATTAACACGATATTAATTAGCCGACACTCTCTCACGGGCGACCGAAAGAGAATCTGACGCATTTTTTCGGTCATGTTTAGATTTTTCATTAGCTCAACTTACCATGCAACCCATACGGCGCAACGCCACATCCTCCAGCACACTTAATCTAATCCTTAATATTATTCCTGATACTTGCACTATCATTTATCTTGATGGGCTCTCTAGTAATGACGTCCTTACTAGAACATTGTTCACAGAGAGGTAGGAAGGTGACTACTACGAAAATTAAATGATATAGCTAAGCTAACTGATGGAATGAATGCTGAACTATCCCTCTTAACATACCTGTTTCTTACTAGCTTCTCGTCCCGTACAGTTGAACAAAACTGGATTGCGTTCAAAAATTTCATCTCCACCCTTGTTGATAAGTATATGCCCACCATAACAAACAGATGTAGCAGTTCTGTGCCAAGATCTACCAAGCAACATAGACGCTTAAACAAAAAAAGCGATTATACTGGCAAGTCGCCAAGAGCAATCGAACATCATCATGGGTTAAATACAAGCACTGCGACAAAGAATACCAGGCTTTACCTTAATCCTCTCGGCGACACCTTTTTAACCATGACCTATCATCTATGCTAACAACCCTTGAAAATTTTCGAAAGTAATGGCAAGGGAAGCGGTGGGTACGACTCCCACTGCTGGTCGTTTGTTTGCCTGCCGGTTTCCGCAAAATGGGTGCAAGCTACGGCCCGGCCTGGTGGTCGGCTTCCTAGGCTTACAGGGCTCAGCAAAGGAGCCTACGCCTTCAAATCCCGTTCTTGTGAGCTTGGAAGAGAGACAGGGCAAAGAGAGAAACAAATCAAAACCATTTCACAAAAGGCTATCAGAACATAATCTTTGTCTGAGACACACATTGGCATATACCTCAGATGATGAGCCGAAAGTTGTATTCACGCAGCGCAGCCTTCACGGCCGGCAGGGATATCTCTCCAATGTGGCATTTTTTTGGAGTGCACTCTCAACCAAGACTGCGCAACTAATTCAACTGTGGTGGGAATTTTCGGTATGCCTATCGAGCGACAACACCTATGACCTGCTAGTGCAGTGAACGATTCCTTTCGTACTCACATTATTGCAAGCGTTCGTACCTGCATGCAGGACGCGCTACCGGAGTTAACTGGCATCTTGATGTACTGTTCTATGGCACATTTAACGGTACCACAAAGGCTGCAATAATAGCCTTCAAGACTATTTGAACAACAATCCCCAACAATCTGACCGCAACGGTGCGCAGTGGTTAAGGCGCTCGGTGGCTGAACCGAAATATCCGGCTTCGACCTCTCGGTAAAATTTCGATGAGCCGAAATGCTAGAGTGCCTTCTACTGCGCAATGTCAGTTCACGTTAAAGAACACTAGTGGTCAAAATTTCAGGATCACTTCACTACAGCGTCCTTCATAGCTTGAGTCGTTTTGAGACAATAAACTCTCCTACAAAAAAATCTACTGACGCATAATAATGACGGCTTTACCGCAATTGTTTTGCGAACATCTGTAATTATGGAAGAAATGTCTGACGAAGGTGGGTGCCATTGGAGATGACATGCATTGTGCATTTTTTGAAAATTTTGCGTAGTCAGGCAACACTACAATCCAAATGGTATCGCCATGGCTCGTGTCTCTACATTGTTACTTATGAACGCTGTGGGGAAGTAAGAATGCCGCCAATAAATTTTTAAAACCAGTTCCTGGCATGCGCTCGTGAATTCAGTACTTTGAAGAGCAAAACAGTGAACAACTGCCACCTTGTACTAGATATCCAGGAAGGCGCCGTCTTCCTCCTCGTCTTGAAGAACCGGCACGCTGTTCTCAGCGGCAAGGTGGAAGCCGCTTGGTCCCGGAATGGACAATAGGCAGCACTGGCTCTCATAAACAAGGTCAAGTTGCTACGGCGTCTCTGTTATGCTCCGCATCGAATGGCACAGCTTGTCTGCGGAGCAGAAATGGCCGACTTCAAGGTTTCGTCGTGCATTCCGGGTCTAACAGACAAAAAGAGCGAAGCGTTCAGGATCGTACCTTCGGTAGGGTGGGGCCGCCGCTTATGGCTGGCGCAGGAAGTAGCAGGCGTAGCGGAGGCTTACACGTCATCCTCCGAGTCGGTGCCCTCGTCGCTAGCGCCGTCGTCGCCGCTGCCGTCCTCGCTGGTGCCGTCCTCGCTGGTGCCGTCGTCGCTGGTGCCGTCCTCGCCGCCGCCGTCCTCGCCGCTGCCGTCCTCGCCGCTGCCGTACTCGCCGCTGCCGTCTTCGCCGCTGCCGTCCTCGCCGCTGCCGTCCTCGCCGCCACCGTACTCGCCGCTGCCGAACTCGCCGCTGCCGTCGTCGCTGCTGCCGTACTCGCCGCTGTCGTACTCGCCGCTGTCGTCCTTGCCGGTGCCGTCCTCGCTGCTGCCGTCGTCGCCGCTGCCGTCGTTGCCGCTGCCGTCCTCGCCGCTGCCGGCCTCGCCGCTACCGTACTCGCCGCTGCCGTCGTCGCCGCTGCCGTCCTCGCCGCTGTCGTCCTTGTCGGTGCCGTCCTTTCCGGTGCCGTCCTCGTTGCTGCCGTCCTTGCCGCTGCCGTCCTCGCCGGTACCGTCCTCGCCTCTGCCGTCCTCGCCACTGCCGTCGTCGCTGGCGCCGTCCTCGCCACTGCCATCCTCGCCACTGCCGTCGTCGCCGCTGCCGTCCTCGTTGCTGCCGTCGTCGCCGCTGGCGTCCTCGCCGCTGCTGTCGTCGCGGCTGCCCTCCTCGCTGCTGCCGACCTCGCTGGTGTCGTCATCGCTACTGCCGTCCTCGCTGGTGTCGTCCTCGCTGGTGTCGTCATCGCTACTGCCGTCCTCGCTGGTGTCGTCATCGCTACTGCCGTCCTCGCTGGTGTCGTCATCGCTCGTGTCGTCCGCGCTGCTGTCGCTGGAAGACTCGATCAACCACTCCCACTCCCGTACCAGTCTCGCCAGCAGCAGGCGCCGGTGAATTCCCTGGTCCCGAGGGTCCTCGTCAATGTCCCGGATCTTCTGGATAGCTGCGGAGAGAAGAGAGCGTATGTTGTTATCCATGGCAGAACAGAACAGAGTACTCACCAGTCAACACAGTGTCCAAAAAGCAGGAGCGTCCTGTCGGTAGCCCTGTCGAGAACAAAATGGGCGCATGAAGCTTTCCCGTCTGGCTACGTAGACGAGTGGAGAGAGTAACAAATCATCTAAGAGAGAAAGACCAATAAGCGACCAGAATGAAAGTGAAGAAACTGGAAGGGGGAGGGAGATGGTGGAGGGTGACATAGCCATTTTTATCAAAGGGCCTGTACTTATCCTGTTTTTTCTTGCTTCGCGTGGAGATTATATCAGATTAGTTATCTCCATGCCACAGCTTTTCGCGACAACAATGGCTGTCTTGTTGCGGTGTCGTGGTCACCGGATTTTTCAAGCGTTTTCGTTCAGCGACATTGTATTTGTGTGGCCTTTTGTTGTTAGCTGGTGATATTAAGGCGAACTCTGGTTCGATAACAAAGGCGCAAGAGGAAAAGCTAGACTGATTGTGCAGTGCAATCCAGCGTCTCGAGACAAATAATGCAAGCCTTCTTGTGCCGGTTAATAAAATTTTAGAAATGCATAGCACCATTAAAAGCTACCTAGGTACGCTAACTAAACCTGTCGATGGACTGGAAACCAAGTTTGTGTCTGTGCCTTGTAAGCAGCTTCCAGAAAGCTGCAACAGCGATGTTCGCCAACTGGAAGAGAAAATTGGTCACTTGGAAAACCGTTTAAGAATGTCGAATGCATTGTTCTTTGGTGTTAAATTTACCGCCTCTTCAGAAACGTGGGAAGTCATCGAGGCTCTTCGTAAATTCTGCCAAAATTAATTACGTGTTTCAGTCCAGCCCATTGCAACAGCCCACAGTCTTGGCCGCTACTCAACTGATAAAATTCGACAAATACTAGCGAAATTCTTGAATGAAACAGAAAGGGACACTTTTCTCGGAAACGGCAACATGCTTAAGGAAACCGACTCCAGGATAGCACGGTACTACCCTGTTGATGTGCCCGATAAGCGTCGAAAACTTTGGCAATTCTCGAAGTCGGTAAAGAAGGAAAGTGGCCGTCCCTCCTTGTCTTCATCAAGGTGGTTATAAATGATAATGTTTACGCCTGGGACACGGACGCCAACTGCACACTTCGTCTGGAAACCTCAGGAAATGATGCGCCAAAAGTAGACGCTCACCCCACGGGAAGTCCTCATGACTCTCCCAATAACCTACCTGCCTTACGAAATTCAAGCAACAGTTCCTGGTGTCCACTTGATAAGGATATTCGTGATAACGAGTTACGCTTCCTTTACAGAGATTTAACAAGTAGCCTCTCAAAGCCTTCCCTATTTCCTTGCTCAGGGACTCATGTTCTGCTTCATTAATGGCACTCACGGAAACGTGGCTTACGGACAACATTTTTGACGACAAATTTTTTTTTTACATAGGTGGCAGTTGTGCCTTTCCAAATTTGTCCATCACGTCCTGGTAGTTAGTTTTGAAGTGCATTTTGCGTATACTGCTGGGGGACGCGTCTCCGGCTCGAACCCCTGCTCGGAACTTTTTGGGCCCCCTTTGCGCTTTTTGAATCCCTTGGCACCTTTTATTCATGGACCTCAATCAGAGCAGCCAACCGCTTTCTATGCTACTTGAGTGGCCTTTTCAGACATGTAAGCGCAGTAGTACTTCATGTCAACACCGTTGCAGACCGTGTGGTGGACATTATGGGCTCACTGTTGTTGCTGGGTTGTGCCGGCGGCTCGCCACCCACCGATGCGCCGCGATCAATGGGCGCCCGCTAGCGTCGATTCTTCTCCCGGGCCATCTATGCGACTTTAGCAACTTTGCTGAGAAGTGCTGCCTACTTCTGATCAGCTAGAGCAGTGGGTTGTTTTGAGCTACAGTACCTGTCTGAAATGCCCGCTTCGGGAATCTAATCGCCACGCTACAGTCACTTGCGTGGTAGCGCGTGTCTTTTGGCGCGCGGTTCATGCGGGATTCCGTGGGCCGATCATTTCGAGCTTTGTCTCCCGCGGCCTCTTCCCCAGCGGCCGTTTTGCTCGCCTGTTAATGATTTCTGGTCTGTTCAGTTTATGGCGCAATCGATGCACCCCGGTCGCTGGTGACTTTGGACGCCGCGCTGTTTGGCCAATACTTGGCCGTCTTAAAAAGGAGCTGATCAGTTTCTTGGAAGAGGAAGAGTTCCTCCGGCAGTGGTCATGCCAAGTCATTTATGTTAACAACGATCGTCTTGTTATGGTTTAGACCAAATTGGCGCTAAGGTCCTTTTTTCGTGTCAGGTTATTGCTGTTTCACTCTACTGTGAATATGTATACTATCCCGTCCTAAATCGCTCACAAGCAATTCTTGTTAGTTGCTCAACGCTGCTTATGGTGCCTCTTTACTTGGCTCGCCTTACATGCTTAGCGTCATGTCTACTTGTAAATGTCATTGTATCCGGTAACCTTGGCATGTGTAAATATGTTAAAACTTTTTCCAAGCACTTTTTCACCGTCATGGTGATCCGGCCGGATTTCTAATGATTGGCACACATTCAAGGTCATATCAATTTTTAAAGCTGGTGATCGCACATCTCCTCTTAACTACCGAACCATTTCATTAACTAGTACCGTATGTAAACTATTGGAGCACATCATGCATTCGCAATCATAACATACCTGGAAGAGCGTAATATAATCTTTAAATACCAGCACGGCTTTCGCAAGGCATATTCATGTGAAGGCAGTTGTGGGTTTTGCTAATGACTTGCTATCCTGTAGTGACGTCGGCAACCAGGTGGATGCCATATGCCTGGATGTTTCTAAACCTTTTGACCGCGTTCCTCACCACAGGCTACTAACGAAACTAAAACATCTTAACATTAACACAAGTCATTTTATGCCTATAAGATTTTTGTCATTCCGAGCTGAGTTCACAAATATAAACCACTGCAATTTCTCTTTTATTAAAGGGACACTGAAGAGAAATTGAAGTTGGCTTGTATCGATAGAATACCAACTCCTGATCACAAAACGCCGCTCTTACTGAAACCAAAGCTCTTGTAAGGTAGAAAATAGCAAGAACCAAAAGGCAGGTGTCGCCACCACAGGCCAATCTCGCAAGTACAAGCGTAGTGACGCCATAGGACAAGAGACGCCACCTTGGAGGAATTTTCCATTATACTTATATCGGGAATCTCTGAGGCTGACAAAGGTAGGTTGCGCAGATCAATATTGAAGTAATTTTTGTTTTAAAACCAAATGCGCACTTTTATCACACAAAAAAGGCAGGCAAAAGACAACCTGATTTTTGGAAGCAAAGAAAACGGATCCTTGGCGGCGCCACAGGCGGCCAGGAGAGTTTCGATTTGTTATGGCGCTTCGCCTCTATGAGCTTTGCGTGCCCCGTGGTTTTGGTTTTGACGCGCTTCGACTTACAAGCGCCGAACAGCAGAGGAACTCCAAGTACTGCTTCAAGTGCTAGTTAAACTGTGAAGGAGCCTGTTAAGGCTTGTAAGATGATCGCCACGGTCGATGCAAAGCTATGATGGCACGATAGTCGGTGATCGTACAAGCCAGCACTTGTGTTTTCGCACGCTTGCCCGGCGAAACATCCCCTGCTGTGCCAGTCAACTTCAAACCACTTAACGGAAATCGTTTATCAGGGACGGTAGACAAGGTACAAGGCTGTTCAGAAAAAGTGCTGATGGCCTAGCTCTGTTAGGCCAGGATATACCTAGCGAAAGCGCGGAGATTTCTGCATCAGAAGAGTGCATTCACTAGATGCGCCTTTATTGACGGCTGTAACTTGAGCCGTCGTGGCGGAGCGGCAGCGTTTCCGCCTGAAACGCCGAAGGCCCTGGCTCGATTCCGAACCTCGACACCGGACTTCTTTTCTTTTATTTAGTGAGTGGGCGGGGTGTTTCAGTGGCTCCCATGGATGCCGCAGCTGAATACGTTGGTTAGCGGTTAAGCGCAGGCTCAGTTAAGGCGCGTTTATGCTGCGGCGAGACGCGCGCGCGCGCGCCCTGCACGGCGAAGTCACGTCGGTCAAAGCGAGACCCTCTATACTCCAACTGCGCTTGACCGCCGACGCGTTCGGCGGCTTCGGCGCACTCTGACCGCATTGGCGGGGAGATTGGAGCATGTATCTATTTCGCGGCGAGTGCGCCAGCCGCCGCCCTCCCGGCCAGACCGATTCGGCTCCGCGGCGAGGTGCGCGTTATATTCAATATCTGCGGCAGTTCGGCGGAGCTGTTCTTTTCTAGCTCGGCTATTTTAATCCATTCACAGTACATATCTGAAGGTACGTGCAAGTTGGCGAGAGAGCCGGATCCAGTGGACCCGTTGGATCTAGCGGAAGCCGTTGAAGCGTCGTGCGCCGGCTTTGGTTTCAAGCCGTCGACTTTAAACGCGACCGCCGTCGAGCACCCATTTGTTTTTTGTGGCAATAAATAAATAAATAACTTGGCCCTTGCAACCGTGGGAGACCTCGACGCTGCTTGCTGCGCCGTGCAACCGCTCCGTTCAAGGAATCACAATCCGTTGGCCCCAAAGCCCCTGCCAGCCTCCGATGGGCGCAACGCACCCCTCGCGACTCCCCGCACTGGGGTTATGATATTTCGTTTGCAACGGCTGCTCTCTGAGGAAGGGGGAAACCACCCGCCGGCGCCTAACCTAACCGTGCTCCCTCAGAAGCATCGCACGCTCTGTGGGGCTGAGGTCGCTGAAATGCAGGCCAGAGTTTTTGCGAGAACTATGTCGTCGGGTTCGGGAACGGGATCCATTGTAACGCTGGCAAGACGCCGGTGCAAACGTAAACGAAGCGACAGTGGCGATCCCCGATAGATGCCTTCAACGTGCGGCGGCGGTAGCTTTCATTTCGGCAGCTGCTAGACCGCACCGCTAGCCGCCACAAATCACGGAGTCTCCGTTTACGTCACGTTTCACGTCACTCCGTTCTGTGTCGTCATAAGAGTTCTCCGTGTCGTCATAAGAGTTCTCGAGTTTGAATCTGAGCGGCGGGAAAAAATTTTTCAACTTCGAATCCAAATTTTTTTGAAATAAATGCATCTTTCGCTCCCGGACAAGCGTCAACAAAGCCATGAAATGCCGAACTATCAGATATTGCTAACAAAAAAATTTTGATATGGTTCTCCTCAGTGTCCCTCTAAAGTCACGTCCGGCGTTCCACAAGGGAATGTGCTTCGTCCATCGCTCTTCCGCAGTACATTGCTTGTAATATATGTCGATAATTTGCGTAACTACATTTCGCCCCGTGTAAGACTGTTTGCCGGTGACTATGTTATTTACCCTAAAATTACTACTGAAACTGACCAACAAGTGTTGCAATCAGACAAAAACGCGAATAATATGTGATGTTCTGACTGGAAAATGACACTAAATCATACCAAAACTGAGTGAACGTCGTTTAGACCTTCCTCTTCCAACATTCCAACCTCATACATAGATAACAATATTCTAGAGCTTTCTATCGCATACAAATGCCTAGCAGTAAATCTTCAAACGGATCTAACATGGCGTCATCACATCCACGTTACTCTTGTGACTTCTAATCGCTCACTCGGAATCATGAAACGCCGACTAAGGCAAGCACCCTCACACTTAAAAAGCTCGCATGCACCACCTTAATCAGACCTAAAGTTGAATATGCATGTACAGAGCCATGATTATGTGATACGTAACAGAGCCATGATGATGTGATACGTAACATTCAATCCCTGCCACGCCGTGCTTTTCGCTTCATTTTCTCGGACTATGCTCTGTATAGCAGTGTAATATCTAAAAAATCATGTCGAATTATATCGAATATCACTACGACGAAAACACATTCGCCTATCTCTGTTTCACAAGCTTTATGACCACGACATTTCGCATGACGACTTCTTTCAGCCACATTGCCTCATTTCCTCTCGCCGTGATCATCCTTAAAAAAATCAATCGCCCAGCCTGTCAGTCAAAATAAATTCAATAGCCCAGCCTGTCAGTCATCACTTTACGTAGAATTATTCATACCTAGAACTGGAGTAACCTATCATCAGATATTGCTGCCGAGGTTCACACAGACAAATTTCTCAAAATGCTGCATACTCTCATCAGAAGTTGATGTCCCTGTGCACCACTGTACTTTTATATAGTTATTAATTCTTCTTTTGTACTCCCTTGAATACCACTACCTTCTTTCAGATTTTCGTCTCCATTCATTTTTCTCCTTTCTACGTTGGTTTGGTACTCATAACCCAAGCTGTTTGAATTTTTACGCGGTTCTATTTGCACTCTAGAGTTGATGTTATTGTTTATTTACTGTACATCTGAAGATGATGCCTGTATTTTTTGTGTCTCTTTTTTCTGCGCCTTTGATTTTGAGCAAAGTGTTATCGAAGTGCTTTGTATGTCACCCCTACGTGATAGCCTCTCCGAAAAGCCCTTAGGGTATTTTAACAAATAAATAAACATTACAAACTTATGTTTAGGGCCTATGAAAGGGCGGATACAATATTTGAGACACATAATTGGGATGATATAGTCAGCCTGTTTACAGATTGAAGTGTATGTAATGCCACTTACGGCCAAGTAATGGGAGAAAAACCGCTTAGCAGTATTTCAGTTCAGCTCCGAATACTTGTAGGACACGTTATTATCTTTAGCTCTCAAAATGCGTTAGCGTATTAAAACCATTCCGAGCAGCCATGCACCAACACCCATACCTACCAATGCATAGCGTGATGTGTCTCACTTCGCTACCTGCCAGCCGTGGCATGTTCCAGCTGGCTTTTCCGTGTACTTACCTTGGCATGAGCAGCATTGGAAAGGAGAATTGCGCAAAAAAAAAATTATATTCACTTTATGTGCTTCGTTAAACAGAACAAGGCGTTAAGAATCCGCTGATGCAATTCTTTTATTTTTTTGAAAATTTAAATACAGCCCGCAAAATGCTAAAAAAAACCACGTTGCTGCTTTAACGTTTTCTTTTCCTCTGTTGAAAGAGAAATGCCCACTTTTAGGGTCGATTTAAGCGGGGACACACCTGTCAGCATATTATCTAAAGTGCGTCAGTACATTTTCCCAGAAGTTGAAAAGGCTCGCGGTTATTTGCAGTAAGCGATAGAAAACCACCAAGGACCAATTCGGAGAAAGCCTTCATTGAGACAGCGCCTCCTCTATTTTTAGAAATAGAGGGCGCGCTGGGAAAAACAGTTTAGGGGTGCGTACGTAGGAAGCTCACTTTCGGCGACTCACTGTACGGACGTTCTGCTCGGTGCTGACGGCAAAAAACGCCTGAGAAAGCGATACAAAAATGAAAAAGCGCTGGTAGAAGAAGAGGCATATAAAACAAAAATCATGTCCGCTTCAGCACGTGGTCAGACGCAGTCATCGTAACATCGATGAGTGAGCGTGACCAAAGCGAATTCTCATACCGACCGGTTCAGTAACTGCTCGAGATAAGATACGTGTTCATGTCTTCAGCTTCAAAGCTTGCAAGCTAGCTTTTACCTCGTATTCCTTGATTCTTTTCCTAAGTGGATACAGTGCAGTCTGCGTGATTCCATTTTTTGGTGCACGATGCGTTGCTGCTGTGTGCCATCGTGCAGGTCGAGGACAGACAGCATCGATGCTAATGTCTCGTTTCACGAGATTACCAGTGACGATGTGCTGCGTGCGCAATGGCTGAAAGTGATCGGACGCAAGGACTGGCCACCCAACTACGCGCCGTCTCGCTCCATCGTCCGCAGCAAGCATTTTCTACCTGAGGACTTCAGAGAGGGCTGCAAGAGGCGCACACTGAAAAAAGGGTCGGTTCCGAGTATTCTCACCTCATGTGCCCCGCAAATGCAAGCAGCGAGCTCGCCTGGAAGCTGCAGTTATATTCCAGCCAAACGTCTGTCAGAGGCGGGACACGAACTCGACGAGGACGGCGTAGCAGTCAAAAAGCCTCGCAAGGAAGAGCTCCAAACCACTTGTGACGATGCTGCGGGAGGCACGTTTGGTGGTCCTGTTCCTTACGTCACCGGTGACCATATGGATGTAACCAGCTCTGTCGCCTCTTCAGTACCATCCTTGCACAACATCTCACAGGATTTTACGTCGACGGCTGAAGGAGCGTCTACAGAGCCAGGAACACTCAACGCTGTGACCGTAGTTACACCTTGCGCAGAAATGACCAGTTCGGCAGATGTATCTCGGCAACACAACCATGCACCCCCGAGCCCGTTGGTCGTGGGATCACCTTCTGTGAACACGCTTTTGAAACCTACCACTTCTCTCATCCCTGCACCCACCCGCAAGCGATGTATACTGCAACAAACGCGCTTTCACTGCCTGGCAGTGGTCGGAGGGACGCCAACAGAGTGTCCGTGCGCCGAAACGTAACACCGTTACTGAAAAGAAGTTACAGCTGTCAAATGGACCCCATCAAAACAAGTTTCAGAATTGTGGCGGAACGCAGGAAATGGGAAAGTAAAGAAGGAGCCCTTCTACAAAAGATAAACACCCTTACGCAAACGATGGTACGTTACAAGGAAGAGGTGCGCAAGTTGAAAGAAGATTCTGGAGTGAGCGCATTCTTGAGAATTGTAGAAGCCTCCATGGAAAACGATCTGCAAGCGTCATTTCTGCACGATCTAGTGAAGAACTACGGACGAAAACGGCCGTCATGGTCGGAAGCGGCAATCAGATATTCGACCATCCTCCGCAGCCTCTCTGCAAAAGCATACGAATACACGCGGTCAGAATGCCTCATTCGTTTTCCTTGCCGGAGCACTTTGCAAAAGTAGCTTGGATTCGCAGCCGGACAAGTCGGTTTCAGTACTGTCGTACGCTGCAGGCTGGAGGCAGAATTGCTGACCCTAACTGCTCCTCAGGCAAGAGCATGCAGCTTAATAGTTGATGAAATTCGAGTCAAGGAACGGCTGCTGTATCATAAGCAGCGTGACGCTTTTTTGGGAGAAGTCGATATGAGCCCAGAATTACAGCACTTGGTGGGCACCGAAAATGATGAACTTGCCAACGGTTTGCTGTGTTTTTTTGCTCTGTGGTCTTAGCGCACGCTTTAAGATTCCTGTCGCCTATTTCGTCACGAAAGTTAGCACCGGAGTCCAGCTTGCTGTGACCATGACGTACGTCATCAAGATAACTGAAGAAATTGGTTTTGAGATCGTGCGCTTACCCGCCGCGGTGGCTCAGTGGTTAGTGCGCTCGACTACTGATCCGGAGTTCCCGGGTTCGAACCCGACCGCTGCAGCTGTGTTTTTATGGAGGAAAAACGCTAAGGCACCCGTGTGCTGTGCGATGTCAGTGCACGTTAAAGATCACCAGGTGGTCGAAATTATTCCGGAGCCCTCCACTACGGCACCTCTTCTTCCTTTCTTCTTTCACTCCCTCCTTTATCCCTTCCCTTACGGCGCGGTTCAGGTGTCCAACGATATATGAGACAGATACTGCGCCATTTCCTTTCCCCCAAAACCAATTATTATTATTATTATCGTGCGCTTGGTGACAACCATAAAAGCAATGTCGCTGCAAAGGGCATCCTCTGCAAAGGGGCTGCCACGGCCATTGCTCCACACCCTTTGGATGAGTCCAGGCGCATTTTCCTTGCATTCGACCAGAGCCACATCATAAAGAATGTAAGGTCGCAGTTCCTGGCAAAGATTATGGGGGGCAACAAACAGATTACTGCGACAACGCTGAAGAAGCTCTACAAAATGCAGCGAGGCTCAACAGTGAAGTCGGTGAGGTTCCTCACGCGTCGCCACTTGTATCCGCCCAACATCGAGAAGATGAGCGTGAAGACTGCTGTACAGATTTTTTCCCCTCCGGTTACAGCAGCCCTGGAATACATGAAAAGTCAGGCCGGACACACATGCGATGCGGAGTTCGTGTTAGTGGGCCCAACGGTCGAATTCATGCTGGTAATGCGCCGGTCGTTCGTCCTCATGGATGTTAGCAATACAACGGAACACATTCACAAGAACGACCCGGATAGCCGACCGTTCACCGACGCCGAGGACCCGAGACTAGAATGGCTCGAGCACGAGTTCATTTCTTACCTGTCGAGGCTGAAAGAAGAAAGCAGCCAAGGGAGCTACCTCAGCAATGAGACACACCACGCACTCCTGCTCAGCACCAAATCGAATGTGGAGTGCATACGTTTTTTATTGAAGGACAAGGGCTTCAAGTTTGTGCTCACTCCAAAGGTTTCCAGTGATCCAATTGAGGCATTATTCGGATTTTTGCGAAGGTCCGCTGGTTGCAACGACACTATGGATGTGGCCAGTGTAATATCAGGACTGGAACAGATGCTAAAAACAGGCATCGTGTCTTCCTCGATGTCAAGCACTGTGAACTGCTCTACATCATTCTGCAGTGTCACTGGCATTTCTGCTAAAGTGACCTCCAATAGTTGTTCGACAAAAGCTTTTTTTCCCACTACCGCCGAGGAAAAACTATTGCAACTGTGCATATCTCCAAGCCATCGCCTTCCGGATCCAGAGTTAGCCAGCATCTCGATGGTTGGCGGATGCATCGTTCGAGTTATAACAGAAAACTGGAGCTGCGAACGCTGCATTCAACTTGTACAAAAGCCAGTCGGAGACTCGCCGATCGACTGCCTCATCAAATGACAAGATCGTGGAGGGCTGAAATACCCTACAAAGGAACTTGTTTCTGTGTTGATGGCGCTTAAGGCCTTTGTGGACGTTGTGCTGCAACACAGAAAGGCCATTACCAAGCCACTCAAAATGAGCGTCGAACACGCTGTTAAAGTTTTGATGAAGGCTCTTCTGCTGGTGTGTGACAACGAAGGCCTTGCTCACAGAAGAATGTTTTTAGAGCTTTTATGCACGAAGTTTATTAGGCCCCTCCTTAGCAACCATGCCCTTGATATTACGGACCAGAAGTCTGTCGCCAAATTATACGCGAAAAAGCCAATCTCACGCAAAGTGCTCAAACTGTGACTATATGTGATGTTGAGGGTGCACGGATGTAGGTAAAGGTGGCATCACTTTTATTACTGAGCCCGGCGAGCCATATATAAGAGCTAGATGATGGAGCTAGCCCAGTACAGAGAGATGGCTGCGGCTCTATCCGGGCGTTAGGTTAGTTTTGTTTCGTTCGCTATTGCGATTCGCTCGCGTACGAGGTGCTTCGTCCTGCTCCCGTGTACGAAAGTGGTTGTCCTGCTCTGAAAATTTCGTTTGACTGTAAATGAAAGTTAATAGTCAGGAATTCTGTAAGTGTAAATGGCTGTAGATGCAAAGACTTGTAATTTATATAGCATCAGACACATGCAAGGTGTTGTATGTGCTATTACTGTATATAGTTGTAAATATATGTAAATAAACGTACGTAAACACCACCTTCTTTTATACATTCTATGCCGTGAATTCTTCAGCTCCACACAGATAAGCTTAAAAACTCCCAGACTTCACGCAAAACTGAAAGCAGCAGACGTAAGGCACATAATTAAATGGTGCCATTTTACTGCTGCTACGATGACAACTGTTTGTCAGCTGCGTGGACCACGTCATTTACCCGCACAAAACAATTTTGTTTAACAATGCGGCCACGAAACGAAGTAAAGTAACAGCTTGCAACGCTTTATTCGTCTGCAAGGAACAGCAAATATTCAGGGGGGGGGGGGGGGGGGCCACTTTGTTGACCGAAAGTGCGGTGAGGCGAAAACCTTTTGCGCGGTGTTGCTGCTTGTGTCGCTGATGTGTGGTGGAGATATTGAATAAAGAGTGCGGAATTGTTTATGAATTTTCTAATATCTTTACTTGAATGTAACGTAATCAGCTGGGTGAATGTCTGCTTCTAGGTCATATTTCGTGGTGGGGGCAAATTTTGGAGTGGCCTAGGCCAAATTTGGAGGTCACTATCGTGTTCGTCGTTGTGAAATTAGGTTGGACATAGATATTGTCCGAATCGGCCCTGTAGTCATGAGCCTATAGTTGCTTTCGTATTTATAAGTGGCGCAAACACTCCAAGCAGCGCCTCAAATATGCCAGCCGCAATCGTCAAGTGATCAGCGGCGCGAACGCCTCAGCCCGCCTCTGAGAACAGTGAGCAAAGCTCCAGCCGCTGGCGCTGGAAGAAGCGCCGCGCCGCGGATGAAACAAGAGCTACACAAGAAGGGGTACGAAGCCAGAATGTGACAGACGCATGGGGTAGGAGAGGGGCAGAGCGATAACCAGAATGCCAACAGCGCGCGCCTATACGTAAGCATGACGCAAACAGTCCAACCATCTGGGTAGCGCCGCAGCGCGGCAACTAACTGAAGTGAGGCGTACCGGCGGCTCCCATTGCGAAGCGGGCGATTCGGATGGCATTGTAAAAATAGAGGAGGCGCTGATTGAGAAATCACACAGAAAAAAAATGAAGGGAAAGCAGTAAAGTCATGCTATTGAAAGCAGCTTCTGTTTTCTTGATTTTCTAACTTTGTGCATTCCGTCGAGCAAAAATCGACCGCTCACTTGGCCACGCCCTGCACACACCTTTCCTTATTTCAAAAATGACTGGGAGCGCTGCAATATGACAACGCATGAGCACAGTCACGTGGTATTTTTTTGCACTTTAAATGCCTCCGAAATGGACAACGCAAGAGGCATGTTGGTAGAAATAAACGAGAAGGGTAGTTTCTTAGCCCCCTCTGCAAAATAACGAAACGCATTTGGCAGACTAGTGAATATATGAAATTGTGCATAACCTCAGCTCGGCAGTGATTAAGCAAAATAAAAAAAAACTCGCGCGAGCGTTACTTTTTGGTAACCATCCTGTGTTTGGTTTCACAGAGCAGTGGTTTCCTGCGCATTTTTTAATTCTTGGTTAAAGATTTCTAGACCACATTTTGTACACGAGAAGCGTAAATCTGGCACGCAGGATGCTGCAAGTGTCGCATATTCTAACGACTGTGCTGCGCGATATTTTTTCTAGCGCGTTTTGAAGCACACACGTTTATGTGCAGAAAATGGCTGTTTGCAGAAGCTATAATAAAGTAGTCAGCTGGCGGGTGCGCAGCAGCAACTTAACAGAACACACGACTCAACCTAAGCATTGAATTAAACACACAAAATGCAGATGTAAGGGTGGCAATTCAACACAAGAAATCGACAATAGAAAGCAGCTCTCGAGTAATTCAAATCAGATACTTTATTCAGTGTTCATTATTAAAGCAACCGGAAGAAATTTTCATTTTCAGTTGTAAAAAACAACGTTTAATAATTTGTGGTGCAGCGCACAGACGACCGTTCCAAGAAAGTAAAAACAGTTGTTCTGCGGAGTGTTTTCAAGCGATAGGCCTTTGTTGTGTAGTCTAAACACTTTTTACGGCAACACAAACAAGTTTTGTGTATCATTTAAGATAGAGAGTTGGGCCATTTGGTGTTTTGATTGAGTGCACATAGTAGTAGCGCTGAAAACACGGACGACAGATATAAGAAGAGAAAACAGATTCTAGACATCAACTGACTTTATTCTCGGGAATTCCACATATTTATAGACTATCATTAGGTGCCATAAAATCAACAATCAAAGCACATGCGTGCCGGCAGTTCTCGATTGAAGAAATTCAATTCCTTATTTGAAATATAAACATCCGGTTTGCTAACGAACGATTGCCATTCCACGTTCATAAGGAAGGCTTCCAGTACCACCCGCCCCTTCTGGTCTGCATTTACATATATCCAACGTGTCTGCTACATATATCACAGGTGTCTGCCAAATCGATCAAACAGGTCGTTGTATCAACGTGCGCTTGATGAAGCACAAAAGAATGGCAGCTGCTTTGTCAGGCGATAGACACTGGCGGCAGAGTGCAAATAATACGAACATAATGAAAAAAGCTTGTACCCCATTTTTTGAGCATCTTCTCAACGTAAGAACGTTGCGCTGCACAAACACGAACCGAAAAGCAACGATAATAAAAATGCCTTTAATCTAGAAATGTGTTTTTTTAACAATCATCAAATTGTAATGATTTTCGAGGGTTTCTTCGTCCATGGTTGTATTTTTCAACTTTTGCTGTATTCATTTGTCTAAAGCTGCGTAATGAAGCATAAGACTGTTTCCTCAAGCCGAGCTGCAACTTTGTATGTCACAGCGATACCACCCGTCCACACGGAAGTGACTGAACGGAGTAGAGACGCCAGACAATCGTAAAAAATATAAATAAAGCAGCAAAACAACAAACCCAGAGGAAAACTCCTGTCGCTGCACCGTCTAGTACCTGAACCAATTCACCAGCATCTCTGGTTCTCGCTTAGGATATTCATGGCAGACCTGCACTGCATGAGGCTGTTGTGACCTCATTCTGGCAAAAGACTTGATGCTTATATAAATTCCAAAATCTGAGAAAGATAAAGATATAGAGTGCGCGCGTTTTTTTCTTGCAGGTTTTCTGAAAAGTTCTTCGTTGGGTGATTTTAAATGTCGGGACTTTTCCACCATGCGATTCTTGAGACGTTTCTTCCAATCCCGTATCATTGGCGATTGTTTCGTCGGACCACCCGATATAGCGGTGCGTGCATCTTTGGCAAAAGCAAGAACCAAAAGACATTGATTTGTTTAGGTTGCTACAAATAAAGAAAAATAGACAGCAATTCACAAGGAATATATCGACTCAATTGTGCGCCGATTATGTCAATTTCATTAGAGGCTGGTAAGTTGACATAATTTGGCAACAATGCAGAATACAATGTCATTATTGTGTGAGAAAGTTGGTGGCATAAATACTTGTGCTCCTCTGTCTTAATAAGCAGCAGATAGAATTGGCGAAGGTGCTTTTAGTTTACTCGTGTGCTCACCAAATATCAACCATTTTGCTTATCTCCGCATAACGGCGCGGTAAAAATCCTTATCAGCAGCATATGGAACAGCTTTCAGGGAGAAGTGGCAAGGGGCGCCCGATGGCGCGGTCGGTTCCGTGGCACAGTTGAAGTCAAGTAGTATTTCTTGTGACGAGTAAAGTTCGGAGGAGGGCGGAGACCCAGTAAACGTCGAGCGGGACTGCAAGCAGAGCTGCTGCAGGGAACAATGGTGTATGAAGGTAGTCGGAACCAGGTACCAGACACTGGCGCCGAAGGACAGGGCCTGAATGCACCCATACGGCTAGGTATACAGGGAGCCCACGCATCTGTCTCCGATATTTTTCGTCCGAAATCAGGAGTGGTGCCGCGGTGGCTCAGTCGTTAGGGCGCTCGGCTACTGATCCGCACTTCCCGGGCTCGAACCGACCGCGGCGGCCGCGTATTTATGGAGGCAAAGCGCTAAGGCGCCCGTGTGCTGTGAGATGTCAGTGCACGCTAAAAATCCCCAGGTGGTCGAAATTACTTTGGAGCCCCCCACTACGGTACCTCTTTCTTCATTTCTTCTTTCGCTTCCTCCTTTAACGCTTCCCTTAAGACGCGGTTCACGTGTCCAACGATATATGAGACATATACTGCGCCATTTCCTTTCCCAAAAAACAATTATTATTATTATGGGTTCTCAAAAGAATGCCAAAAAATTAGAGGGCGCTCAAGCAACGCCTTTAAGCGTTGAATGCTACACCGTGTTGCAGCGCTGCCAGGGAGTCTACGAAACGCCATCGCCCGTTCGTCGCGACGCCTTGCCCGTTAGACAAATCGCTCTGCTGCGTACGATGAAACGAACGCGAGGAACGGCAAACCACGTAGAAGCGCTGCCAGGCGCCTTGCCGAAACGCGTGGGACTCAATATGCAGTCGTAGTTCGTCGGCACATCGTTCTCGACAAACCCGTTGCCAAGAACGCCAGCATAGCTTCCACGCCGAAGGAACGGACAGCGAGCCGCAAGCTTCGCGGCGAACGTCCTTTGGATGTGCGCTGCTTTGTTCGCCGCTCACCGCGTGATTCCTGCGTGCCCGCATGGCCCCACTGCGCCCGAACGAGACCAGCGAGAGGCGCGGCCGTCGCGCGCCATCTGTTGAGGCAGCGGCCTACATTGCGAGAAGTAGGAGGAGGGATTTTTCGCTCACGGCCGACGCCGACGACACAGGCTTTTCTGCGACACAAGCTTCTTAACGCTATCGCGTTCAAAGGAAGGCAAATATGTCTCCGACCCTGCAAATCGCCCTCTAATATCCTAAGCACCCGACATGCAGTCAACAGAAAGGAACGGGACTGTAAAAAGATTGCAAGGTAAAATACAAGGTTTATGACAGCTAAAAAAAATGCCGGAGAGCGTTCCGTACTGTCGCAGGCAAATGTAAAAGACCCCCCTCCCCCCCAGGTTTAAGTTACGCGTCTTCCACTTTGCGTGGGGTCGCATCTCGCTACAAAACACATCTGGTGGCGAGATCGGTGCACTTGGCTGGATTAGACACCACAAGTGATTTGCCTTATGGCCCATCTTGGCCCATCTTGAGGCAAGTAGCTTTTCGTATCACCGCTGCAGAATGTGCGAAGATTTTGTGTTGTGCGCCGGATGTTGGGCAACTAAACTGCGATATCCTAAGAACCAGCGTGCCAGACTATTTTGTCATTGTGTGCCGGCTCGGCAAAGATAGGCGGCCGATATTTTCGTTTTCCACGGCATGAACCACGGAGAAAAGTGCGGGAGGCAAAAGTAAAGCCCAAAACTGCAAGGAGATTGACAACGCGAAGACTTGCGAAGGAGGCCACGATACCTGTGCTGTTTTTATACCTGTCACACGTGATTTTCGCTTCCGGTAGGAATAACGTTATTCCATAGCAATTCACCCACTCTCTTACTCCAAAAGCTTTGTGTGGTTTGACATTATTTTTCTGCTTGTTCACCTTCCTAATCTGGCACCGTGGGCAATAGAGATTTCGGTATCTTTTCTTCAACGTTGAACTAGCTCGGAGCATGGTTACAATCACGAATATCAAGCGCGTTTCACTGAGTTATTTGGCGCCTCGGTAGCCAGCTGTGGTTTCGATGTGGAAAATTTGAATTTAGGTGTGTGTGAATGTTTACAATGTAATATATAGATGATTGCGTCTGCTGTATCCCTGACATATGATAAAATTTAGCATCAGTTTCAATAAGTGGCACTCCACTTCAGTGACATTAGCGGAATGCAACACAACAATCTTTACTGACTAGTGCTCAGTGTTCAGAGCCGCGTTATGAACGCAGGAAGCAACTTGAGCATAGAAACTGTCAATGGAAAGCATCATTGTACCTACTCAACAAATGCCCCTTGCACACGCTGTTAATCGCGTGTGGCAACCGTTGCAGCTTCAGTTTCATGCAGAATAAAGGGCATTCTCCACTCTTATTTTCGTAAAGCGAGAGACAAATCTCCCCGCTCGGTAATCCCCTTTATAGGCAAAGAAGGAAAGGACAACGCACTCTGGGAACAAATATTTTTAGTCGCAGCAGAAAAAAAAAACCACCTTGCAAGTTCGTCGTGCTGGAATTTAGCAACTGCATGGTGTTTTAAAATGTACTAAATGAAGCGAAGCGCAAGTTCTTTATAGCTACTTTTTCTCAAACTATTCGCGAGGAACAATTATCGCCAAGTCCTCGTGATTCAGAAAAAAAAAACGCGAAAGTTAAGTCCTTGCGAAAGCCAAGTTGTTCACAGCCTGTGGTTCGCAGTTCGAGCAGTCGCGAGGCAACTTCCATCGTGGACTAGCACCTGCAGTGGCTTAGCCTAGCGAAAGCGGTAGCCGGGAAGCAAGATGACTGCGCAGGACAGAAGATAATCCCGAAAAGGAGCTTTTTCTTTCCAGTGTATTGACACGTCGCGAGGCGAAGTGTACCACTGTAGAGCGCGCAAGTGGCCTCCTAAGGTTAAACCAAATTCAAGTGAAGTTCAACTTTCCCATCTCAGCAGTATTCGAACTGTACGGCTGTAAAACTGTAGTTAGCACCAATATTAATACTTGGTTCAGGATTTGCCTCCTCTTAGGCGTGCACCCAGATGCAGCTTGAAAAGGTTGCTTCCAATTGCTTTGAAATAAAATGCCGTGTACATTACCGTGCGACATGCGTCAAGTATTCGTCTACGCATCATGACCAATAACCTCCTGGTGTGTGTGTTCTGCGGTTTACGAAGAGCCACTGTGAGCTTTATAGATATACGCGGCTGATGGTTGATGTGACCAAGAAAGCCGTTCAAGCCACCTACAAGATATGCACCTTATAAACTCAGTCATGTCAAGCAGTACCGAAACGCATTGCTTTACAAAGCAGTCACTAGTTAAAACGACTGATTTATGCCAAAGACAATGCGCTGACATAGATGCATAATGGTACTTTTGCGTGACGGCTGTGCGTGCAAGCGTACGCTACTGTTTTTTTTCTTTTATATCTATCAGCAAAAAGTGCTTTGAATTGATATTCGACGTGGAAAAACTTTACATATCCAAACCTGCCATCACAAAAATATGTTAAACAAGAACACTGGTCGACGCTCCAACCTCCGCTGTCTCGGCGCTTGCTCCAAGATGGCGGACGCGAAGGTGGTGCCTCCACCCTATACGACTTAGGCTGCACTAGGTAGAGGCACTTTATGTTGTCCTGGCTGCTGTCGCTGCCGTCTGGACTGGTGTCATCGCTGGTGCCGCTGGAGTACACCTTGACCCTCGACCACTCCCGGACCAGTCTCTGCATAAACAGGCGTCGGTGGGCCCCCATGATTCTTGACTATCTGCCCGATGTTTTTGATACCTGCGAAGAGAATAGTGCGAATATAAAAATCCATGGTGGAAGCGGACGGGCTACTCACCAGGGCTCACACTTCGACCAAGGTCGGGAACGCCAGGACAACGTCGTGAACAGCTGTCACCAGCAGAATAAGGTGAAAGCAAATAAACCGGACCCATCTTTGGACAGGAAGCTGCGTAATCGAAGATCGGAGCACCATGGACAGCCATGTTTTTGGAATGCGAACTGAAAGTTGTCCTGCCATTTTTGTCTAAGCTATGATTCTGCGCTGTAGTATTCTGTACTGCCGTATGAATGACACTTTTAAGTGCGAAGCATGCGAGCAGATTTTGAATACTCCTAGCAGATTTTCTTGCATATAATTAACTTCGAGGACAATACAGAAAATATTCTTCGATGTTTTTTACTTTATTATGTTCAGTGCAACATCATTACTCGCGTATTTGCTTCTCAGATGGCTGTTTCTATCCCGACGAGAGAAACCGGCTCAGTATTCCATTTAACTTGTGTCCTTACTCATGCTTTATGTCAGAACCTTACCGTGGGGCTTCTATGCGTATTTCTGACAGTTTAAGCTATCGATGCGCCCTGTTTTCAAATATCCGGCTGACACGGCGTCGTACTTATAGTACAGCGCTACACGGCAATATGATAATTAGTTGACCGCAATTCTTTCTCTGCTTTATATACCTTTTATTTCCAGGTTGTTGAGTCCATAGTGCTCCAGTTGCGCCACTCTTTTCGAAATTTTTTTATTTGTCTATGATAGTGCTTTCATCATGAATATCAGTTCGGTGCTTGCCGAATTGACCTTTTGGAATGTCTCAATTGTGATGAACACTCAGAGGCCATCAATTGCGCTCCTGGACACGCCTATTTCGTTCACCATGATAATGACCTATTCTGGCTACAGTGGAAGGGAAGAATTATTTTTTAAACGCTGTTACCATCGTAAGGCAACGAACCAACCGTCTGCATGATCACACCATCAACCTCATGAAGCGTGGGTGATCCGAGGCTCCAGAATAACGAAGAAACTGTGGGCACAACCAAGGTGTGCTATTCCTGGGCACGAAAAAGAAGCTTCTTAAATGCCGTTCAGCTGCGTAAGATCGGACTCAAGTTCCCTGCTCTGAAACAGACCGCAAAACTACCACCGCGAGATACACCTGGCAGGTGACAGTTGGCGGCGCTTGTGGTGGCCACATCATTTCGTGGAGTTGCAGGCAGTCACAATAAGTATTAGATGAAACTGATTTTGAGAATATTTACAGGGCATGAGCAATATTTCCGTGTAGATCCATCTCTGCATATGTCTTGTGCATCATTCAAAAGCAGCAACAGGCTACACTAAGTTTGTAAAGCTGCAAAGGGGCCTAGTTGGTTCATACTTCACTCTATAAGTGCGCTGCACATGGGTACGAACAACACAGGACGCAAGAAACCCCATACAGAGACAGGGCGCAAACTGTCAACTGATTTTATTGCGCGTGAAACACGTTTCATATGAACAGTTAAAATAAAAAACATGTAAGAAATAAATAAACATCGTGGCGTCAGGTTGCTGAGTTAGCTTTTTTTGAGGATGTGCATGCACCACGGTTCAGGTTAATATCCTAAAGAAGTGGACTTTTCGCTTCGTCAACTTGACTGACGGGTCGCTTACGCATGTGTTTTCATTCTCTGACATAATGCAAAATGCTTCAGACAGCTCCGTTTTCATCTCATCCTGCAGCCGAGGAATGAGCAGTTTTGTGAAAAATTGGTTTGCACTTGCCGCATCTAGAGCATGCACTGAGTCGCAAAGTGGCCTAGCGCTGTTAACAAGCCGCATAACCTGCGATGCTCCAGGAGCCGTTCATTCAAGCATCGTCCCATCTTGCCGACGTATCACCTACCACATGACAGCGTTTTATAAACCACTCCGGAAGAGCAAGGCACGGACTTTGTCGCATGCTTTACACCACATGTGCTCTCACGGCTTCTTGGTTTAGGGTTGTTTACCTTTGCACTGAAACGCTTAAGTTTTCCTGGCGCAGAAAACATTACTGCGACATCATGGTGTTCAGCAAATTTCTTTAACTACTGGGAGATGACGTGCATGTAAGGAAAAACGACTGGCCGCTTATCTTTTTCTCTTTCTTTCTTAGTCATTTGTTTTCCTTTAACGACTGTCTTTAACTGAAGCTAGCACTTGCATTTGACAGCCCGCTGCTTTCAGCTGTTCAGCTTGCAGGTTGATATTGCCAATGAATTGGTGAGGACAAGACGTTTTCGCTGCCTGAGTGAAACAAGACATCGCGATGCCACGCTTGACAAGCTTCCAGTCGCTGAGTCGAATGGTAAAAGTCGTTTCTCGCTGCTGCATTTGAAGGTCCAACATAAGTGTGGCCCCTGTGAAATAGAAATGTCCAGGTACTGCAGTCTTTCTTTATTCGGAACGTCATGCGTGAACTCGAATCCGGGATGAAGCCGCCGTGGTGGCTGAGTGGTTACGGCGCTCGGCTGCTGGCCCGAAAGACACGGTTTCGATCCCGGCCGCGGCGGTCTAATTTCGATGGAGGCGAAATTCTTGAAGCCCGTATACGGTGCGATGTCAGTGCACGGCAAAGAACACCAGGTGGTCGAAATTTCCTGAGCCCTTCACTACGGCGTCTCTTATAGCTTGCGTCACTCTGGGACATTACACCCGCGTAAAAACACAAAGCCAAATCGAAAATCATCTACATATAAGAAATCTTTAACCATCCCAAGGGGCTTTAAGGTATCATCAAGCTGCTAGTCTCCTCTGGTCATGAACAGGTCGCAAAGAACTGGCGCTATGCAACTGCCGATACATATTCCATTCTTTTGGACAAGCACTTCGCATGTGAACACGGTGAACAAAGATGAAAGGTATCTCGCGATGAGACCCACAAAAAGCGAAGTACTCACGCCGCTTTATTCTTGAATGAATGAAGGCATGATTCATGAATGGAAATCATTCATATCTTCATTACATTCACGAATAAAGGCAGGCAACCTTGCAGCTCACTTCTCCAGATCCGACAAGTGCAAACAATTTTTTCTTAGCACTACTATCACCCTTCGGCCGCAGGATAGGATGAAATGCGAGTTGTTTGAAGCCTTCTTGCATGATGTCAGAGAATAAAGACACGTGCGTAAGCGGCCCGTCAGTCACGTTGACTAATTAAGAAGTCGGCTTCTTAAGGACATGAACCTGAACCGCCACGCGTGCAGATCTTCAAAACAAAAAAAGATATCTCAGCAATTTGATGCCTACATGTTTGTTTGTACATTATATGTTTTTGTTTTCCTCTGAACAGTTCACGAAAAATGTGTTTACCGCGCAGTAAAATCAGTTAGTTTGCGCGTTGTCTGTGTGCGGTTTCTTGCGTCTTGTGTTGCTCGTACCCAAGAGTAGCGCACTAATGAAGTTAAATAGACTAAGTTTGCTTCCTCCACCCATACACACTCTGTATGACATAGAGGAAACAACCTCTTCTGCATAATCAGGAAAAATCATTAATGTTCATTATTAGAATGCTTGTTATTCTTTGCTTCCTTCGTTCAATACTATCTCGGCGACATTGCTTGTGTTCTCGAGAAAGCTGATCCCTGCCAGCTGTCTACTGTTGTCGGAAGCCTTGGCGACATGTGAGAGCATCCGTAGACTTCAAAGTGCGCCAGGAGGAAAGATGTTTCGTTCCGACGAACGAGCGAGAGGTAAAGGCCTTTGACCATTTCTTTTAATTACTGGTGTTGAAACAGTGTAGATATATACGTGATTGCGGGACGCCTTCTGCACCTGTAAACCACTATACGTGTACGCTAGTAGGTGGCCTTTATGCTAAAAGCCTCAAGTAGACGCGCTCAACGTCCGGAGTGTCACCGACCTGGTACATTTATTGCCTTTTTAGGCTCTTGAATCACCAGCGGGGATGTCCGCAGAAAATTGTCTTATTATAGCTGTCAATCAAACTGATGACGTCATCGAAATAAGGCACCATAGCGGCTACAAGAGTATGGAAGCAGATGCGCGCAGCCGTGATCAATCGAGATAAGTTCTGGCATCCCAAAGAAAATGATAAAGCCGTGTCCCTGATCATCGTGTGACGTCATTGACTGGCGCCAGAATTGTTTGAGGGGAAGGTTGCCCAGGTAATCTTGCCAGACGCCTCCTGAACGCTGATCTGGAAGGATGCCACGTAAACCCTCTTTGTAGTCTTCAATCAACATCTTCACCACAAATCAGTGACACAAGGAGCAACACCCCGCTAAGGGCTTTCGCCTCACCGCACATTAGGTCAACAAAGTGCCCCCTGAATTTCTGCAACACCTCCTTGAGCGAGACGACAGCTGCTACCCAAAGCAGAAATGGTCCTTATCCGGATCACACGATTCACCGGCAGGGAGAAGTTACTTCTTCACTGCCTAAGCACCGCATCTCTTGTCTTTAATCACATAATGTCACATTCCTTCAAACGTGTTGATACCCGATATCTCTTATAAAACGCGAGAACAAATGCTCACTATATATGTTGCAAGCGCGACATTGAAAAGTATCTACCTCAGACTGATTTGAGTTAATCCGATATGCATTCAGTCAGCAAAAATAGGTCCTGTAATAAAAAAATAGGTCCTGTAATAAAAAAAAGACTAACGACACCTAATCTAAATAACTGCCTTTTTTCTAACATACAAGAAAATAGTTTTAGCTGAATTGCTGTATCAACAAAAGTTAGAAGTTCCACTATATAGTCTTTATTCTGCCAACTTTTACTGCATACCATTTTCAACTATGCTTCCTTACACTCCTTTTTTTAGGGCCCGTGACTATACTCACAAGGCACTCGCATCTTCACTTATGTTTTTATTAAAATAACAGTTACCATTGTCTTCAGTAACATCCACAGGCTGTCAGTGCACTTTAAGATATTGTGTGCGCTCTTACCACGTGTTTTCTTGACTCGGCAACCCATGTTTCTGAATTCATCAATTTTGTGTTAGTATGGCTTTATAGTTTCCTAGTTCGTTCTTGCTCAGCCTCATAACGAAAAGAGCGAAAACAGCAGCCACAACAACAAAGGAGAAATTCACGCTCCTACGTTTTCCATCCTTTGCGTTTTACGCGTCTTTGCGTTAACCACTTTGTGAGATTTGTACCCTCTCGGTAGTGAATGGCTAAACGGTATTTACAATGTTATGCGCTGTGGTTTGCTTAATGTGAAATCATATGTAAACTGAGATATTGTATGTATAATTAAAGTAATTGTGGTCAGCCTCTGGAAATGACGAACTTTTCTTGTGTGATTTTTTTTTATTAAATGATTTCCATTGATAACATTACGGCTGAAAATATCGCTTCAGCTAGACAGTGTCATCTTTCTTGCGAAGGAATGGAAATTATTTTATGCAGCTCATTTTTGCTTTATTCGCGCATAACCTGCGGAGGCATATGGAAGAAGTTTGCAATCAGGAACAACGTGGTAAAATGAAGCAGTGGAAGTCGCACGTGGCCACTGCAAGCGCCGTTCTCAAGCCAGAACACGCGTGCTGATTCTCAATGGCCCTTGATTACCGCTGGCATGTAATGCCCTAAACGCCTCTCTGCAGATTTTCTTGGGCACATCTACTCTGGCTAGCCGAAGCCAGCGTTGCTCCTAACTGTTCCCGAAAGTAAATCCAGAAGACATGGAGAGGTTGATAATTGCCACTCTGTATCGCATTTTATTACTGGAAGTGAAATCTGTAGGTGCGACTGTGACTTGGAGCTGAATGAACCTTTTTTTTAGTAGTATACCCTTATGTCAGACAGCACGCAAAGCGCCTTGGCAGGGTCAGCTCACGTCACCTTTTTGGCATCTGTTCTGCTAAAATGGACCAATTTCGGAAACAACACAGTCATTTTCCCCCTTCTGTGTAAACGAAGGAATCCCACGAGTTAACTCCAAGGCGGTTGTGAGAAAGCTGTCGAAAGAGTTCAGTGGTATAATATAGAATTCATTACTGTGGTGTCTAACGCTCGGCGCACATATGCAGGTAACCATGATGCGCAACGAAATGGCGATCGCTTCCTATGACACCTGCTCAACGAGGGGCGGAGAGAGCTTCTGATAGGGTGCGCTGCCCTCTATTCACCTCTTCTTGAGCAGCGTCTTCTGGGCTGGGAGCAGCTCTTAGTCTGGGCTTTTAGTTTCGAACATCACAGCAATCAGATAATGAACAGGGTTGTAGAATAGGGGGCCCCTGTTAATCTTCTGTGGCACTGTAGCAGTCGCTTGATGGGAAATCAAAGGAAAAGGAGATTTGTTCAAGTGCGGTGAGGAGTGGGCTACCTTATAAAAATTTCTTTAAAATTTTCTGCTGAACGAATTACACTTACACCACACTGTCTTTCCAACCTCCTTCCTTCACCGCTCCGCAGCCTTAGCCCGAACAATCAACAACCCACTGTACGGCGACATAGGTGAGCCCGCCTCCTTTCTCAGAAACAGAAGCCATGAGCAAGATATACGCAAGGAGCTTGTACGGCACCCCGCACCGAGGAAGTTCTGCCTATCCCCCATATAGAAGCCTCGTACTAGTTTACGTCCTTGTCTTCAATCCTTGTAACTTTACACACAGTGATGACTTGCGGTCGTGGTGGTTAGAAGCTATGCGGATGCCTGTTACTATGGGTGTGCCTTCGCCTACTGACGGCTGCCGGGGCACTGAAAATGATGGATGAGGCAGCTACCTTGTTCAAGGAATTCTCCTTGCTCAAGAATGTCGATTCTTCGTCGGTAGAGTGTAGCCTGCGTGGGTACCCTCATAGTGATTCCTAAAAGAAGAATGGAGTATTTGCAGGCAGTTGAACAGAAGTGTGTAGTAAAGTTACGATGGTCCTTTTCCATGCACCAGGGGTGCACCGTTCCAGACGGTTTCGTGAAGGGAAGGCTAGTCGCGCCTGAGATGCTCGTCGCTGACGGAGTAATGACGAGTTGTGACGGCGGGTGCTGACGAGAAAATGATTTAGATTTAATGCATGAGATTTACAAAAAGTGCAGAGTATTTAAACAGAGTGGCAAAAAATGGCGGTGGTTTAGCTCTGGTTAAACCTCGTGTGACGCAATAGCTACAGCTGGCCGAGTGCAACATGCTCAGTTGAATTTCAATGTCAGTCTTTCGCCGCTCCGTTTAGCGTGGGGTTCCTTTTTCATCTAATTCGTCCCACTTGACAAGGCGCATGCGCAAAGCTGTTGCAGCTCGGTTTCGCCGGCGCGCCGCACCGCCGGCTGCAGCAGCTGCTTCGCACCACATGGATGGTCACGTGCTGCCGCCACGCTGAAGGCTCAAAATACTACCGTAATGTAGGTATCGCTACAAAAGATGGAACTGGCTAACAGAAAATTCTTTCTTCCTCGGCATAGCCAAAGATCCACAACATCTAAACTTAGCTCAGAATGACGAATTGGGGTCCCGGACTCGGTTTTATACCCTCAGAAGTCCCTCTCGCACTTGGGAAGCATCCAACAGCAGCAGCGATTCGTGGCTCTCTGCTTGCTGCCCCCTTCAACTTTCACCATGTTAAGAACACTATCGCAAAAGACAGAATGAAAAGTAATCAAATTATGTACAAAATGCGACGCATACAGTAATCTCCACAAAAGCGATTGCCTCGTCGAATCGCGCGTCTCGCCCTACAACCTTGAGAGTGCACGCCAAATCCTCTCTCCGGGTAAAAACAAACAAATAAACAAGCAAGACGGACCGCGGAGTCTCTTTCTGCATGGGTCAATCCGGCGCCTACCTAGACCAACCTCACTTATGACCCCATGTGTGGTTCCCAGTCTTAGATCATTAGTAAGTCGAAAATGTACTGTCCCGCAGCCTCCTTTTAGAAGCGAAGAGAGGGGGTTCTTTGTTGCGCCCCAATGCTACCAGGGGTTTCATTCAAGGGACCTTGACAGGTCCATGGAAGCTCTTCCGTTTACTGGCCGCGTCAATAGCCCTGGCCTTCTGATGTGCCGTTGAAAACTGGCCACACGGTGACGCCTACCACGGGCGAACATTCCTATATAGGCCACTACCACGAAGGAACACTGTATTTCTTCCCACCGTCTCACGCGCCTCATGCTGACTCATCGACCACTTCCCGTCCCTCCAAAAATTATACAAGGGCGCCTGTAGCGGCGACCCGCGCGGCAAACAGTGGCGAAATAGCGATAATGACATAGGGCCGCGAGCACGGCCCAAACAACGTTCTCCCTTTCTATGCTTTTCATCGGCGGGTGGTCGAAGCGAGCGGACATGTGTTTTAGCTCTACGCTCTTTGAACGCTAGGCCTAATGCTTCGCGGCGCTTTGGGGCTTCCCCATGGAGGCTACAGTCACCAAGAACGAGCGACCGCCGGCATTCGGCGGTGACGATACGCAACGCAGGGCAGGCCGCTCACGCTCATAGAGACGAGCGACATCCAGGGCAAGATCGTCGAGCACCATGCGGCGGATGCAGGCAGAGATCGCGGATCTACGGGACACGGTCAGGTGCCTGACGGCGGCGCTCATCACCACCTTGGCGAACCTCGAGTCCGTGATCAGTACCTTGGACGTGTAGCCGACGAACCCACGCAATCTAGCCCTGAGGGATGCCATGGCGCTTGCTCATCAGACGTAGGACACAATGGTAGCTCCGTCCCCGCCATTGCCGGCCACCCTTGTACCTCCCGCCGCCATGGCTACTCCTGGGGAACCGGCTCTGATGCCCTCTCTCCCTGATGCTGCTTCTACGGGTTCACCACAGGCACCTGCGAAGAGGAGAACACGTCCACACTTCGCCCCGTGTTGAGACGCTAACAAGACAGGTTTGTTACAGCACGGCAAACACCAACAGCAACATCTCGGCGGCAAAGCAGGAAGCACCCGCCCCCCCACCACCACTGTCAATGTTCCCTCTTCCTCCACACTCTAGGGAGGAAAGCCTGCCCAGGAATATTCGGCTGCCAGTGGCGACACGGTGCCTTCTTCCGAGAAGAGACCGACTCTTTGCAACAACCACATGGAGCCCTCCTCCATCTAGCTGTTGATGCTGCTGCTGTTGCTGCTGGGGCGACGGTGTCCGGAGGAGCACCTGGCGCGACCTCGCCAAATCCCGCCGAGCGAGACCAGGCTGCGGCTGAGGCGTCTTCTGCTGGCAGCGATCGGGCCCAGCTCCACGGCGTGCCGCAGCAATACGCCGTAGACGGCGGCGTTGCTGATGCTGGGACCAGCCTGGTCCCGTGGCGCACCACCACAACCAGGGTGCAGCGGCGTCGCAGAGCTGCCCTGCAGCGAGCTGCGGCTACCGTGGAGGTAACGTCCAGCCTGGTGGGAACGGTGCTGTTTCGGCCCGAGAACCGTGGTACCGCATTCACGAGGGAACAGGGCTGGGAGCTGGCCGAGGAGATCGGGCCCCATCCAGGCGTCCTCGCCGTCCAGGTAAATACGTCGCGGATTGTGGTATCAGGGGACGCGGGGAGCAGTGATGCTCTCCAGGCACTGCCAGCCACAGCCGTCATCCGCGGCGTGCCGATCTGCGCCAAGGAGCCCCTCCTCGGAACCAAAGCTCCTCCCTGGTCTTAGGTGTGAACGGGCGCCGAACGGCCGAGCAGCTGCTCGCGGCGGCGCAGTCAACGGTGCCGATGGTCTCGGCGTCGCTGTCGGGCAGCATCCTCGCTCTCCGTTTTTTTCGGCGCCAACACTACCGCCGTTCATCAACATATTCAAACGCAGGCGCGCCTTCCGCCCCTGCCGTCCCTGGCCGCTCCAGTGTGCCAAGTGCGCCAGCCTGGGGCACGCAACTGAGGCGTGTCGAGGTCGTGCCCGATGCACACATTGCGGCGGGCCGCACGAACCTGGCACGTACATGATTAAGCCCCGCTGCCTAAATTGCGCGGCCGGGACGTGGCCAAAGAGCCGGCGTGCCCGCATTGGCAGCGAGAGCTCCACGTGTCCAATTTAATGGCCACATCTATGGCACCGAAGTCCAGGCCATTGATCCGAGCCCTCGTCCAGGCTGAAAGAGCGACCGCAACCTAGCAGCAGAACCAGGCGCCGCACGCGCTTTGTTATGCGCAGGGAGCCAGGGGAGCACCCCAGCAGCAGCAACCGAAGCAGCGGCCGCGCCGGCAGAGGCAGCGCCGATCCGGTTGCCCGGCGTCCCGTGCAGCGCGGCCTGATCCTGCGGCCGCTTTTACATGGCCAGCCCCCTGACGCTCGGGACGCGGAGATCGCGCGATTAATGCTGGCGCTGCGCGCTCTAAGAGCACCTTTCCCGCAGGACACCGATGGACATCGGGCTTGCTTAGAAGCAGCAGTTGCTCCAGCAGAGATAAGGCACTAGTATTTATTTATACATACTGCTAATCCCATTTGGGATTGCCATTTGGATAAGCCAGGATAATGGCTAGTTGCCGCACTCCCTCCCGCATACCGTCCATCCTGCAGTGGAACTTGCATTGTGTTGCGGCGCGGTACTACAAAATGCGAGTTCGCACCGCAGGTGATTCGCCGGAAGTTATTCGCTCGAGGAGACGTGCGGGCGTCCACATGATGGGGAGCCCAAGATGCGGCTACCTGGCTACATCGGCTGCCACTCAGCCATAATGTGCCAGGAACCCACCTGTGGAGCAGTGCCCTGTTGCCTGTTGTGTCACAACTGATCGCTTCGGGAAATCAAGGTGCTCGGTATATGTGTGGCAGGACGTCCAGCACACCCTCGCCGGCTCGGCTGCGGTGACATCCGATGGCCAGGAGTGCGGGGTGGTGACAGTGCGCGTCGGTGGTGTTGACATGCTGGTGGCCAGTGTTTCTATGCCACCAGCTGTCGCGTGGAACGCGCTCTGTTTTCGTGTAGGGTCTTCGTGTTGTGCCCTAGGCCTAATCATCTGTGGTGATTTTAACACCCACGACAGGGCTTGGGGCAGTGCGCGCCACTCCGCGCGTGGAGACGACCTGCACGACGCAGCAACCCAGCTGGGACTCTCTCCCTTGAACACCTTCGAGCCCACCTTTCGACAACGCAGGACATCAGGCTCCTGCATTGACGTTGCCTTCGCATCCAGGGGCATCGAGGCGACATGGCGAAGATTACCACCTTTCTGGGGCTCGGATCATTACTCCATCCTAATTGAACCGAATGCAGTGGAGGCGCTCGCCAAATGTACTTACTTCATTACCAACTGGTGCGCGTTCAGGCGGGCGGTCAATGAGTCGGCGGTAACTGGCGCCGAGTTCTTTTCAAGTCTAGTCCGGAGACCCTCGCCGCCGCCCAACAAGCAGAGGTAAGGGCGGGGCAGCCCACACCTAATAAGAAGCTGCTCGATCTGCCCGAGAAGCGAGATCGCGCAGAGCAACGGATAGACAGAGCCGCCGAGCGGACTGTCTACAAACTCCTGGACTCGGCAGCGAGCCGCAGCGCCAACAAGCTATACCGCCGGCAGTGGGCTTCACTGTGAAAAAAAGATGGAGGCAGACGACGGCCCGCGGAGCCTATTTGACACCCGGCGGCGCATCACCGAATCGCAGGCAAAGGCTAAACCACTGGCCGCCGTCGCCATCTAAAGCGGGTTCAGCTTTGAGGAACTGGCAGAGCGGTTTTCCGACCGTTTCGCCCCGCCCAGCCCCGCAAACGCAGCTAACATAGCTGCTCCTGAGAGCCCCAGAAGCGATGCCAGTCCCTTTCCCGTCACCTCGAAAGGTCCATGTGATACGCCGTTCACCGCGGCGGAACTGAAAAGTGCTCTGCCGCCGCCGCTCAGCGCCCGGGCCGGACGGGGTGACCTACCAGATGCTGCGAAACCTGGATGCGGAGCAACGACAGATCCTCCTGCAGCAGATCAACCTGGTGTGGCGACCCAGATCAACCAGAGGATTGGCGAAACGCGGTCGCTTGTCCCATCCGAAAGCCAGGCCGCCCACCTACGGAGCTGAGCGGATACCGGTCAATTGCATTAGCATCGGCGGCGGGTAAGCTCATGGAGCATATGACAGTGCAGCGTCTGAACGAGCGGGCTGCGGAGGCTGATTTGCTTGACGAGTGACCGACGGGTCACTGTGGGATGCGGCGCACGGCTGATTCTATATTAGACGGTCTTACAGCGCTGGAGCACATCAGGGTGGCAGGCCAGGTTGTGCTGCTCCTGCTACTGGACGTCTCGTGACGTCACGGCTGCTTAGTGGCTGCTTAGTGCTCGAAAATGAAATCACGTTCGCCTGAAGCTAAAGCTTAGTTTTCCTAACACTGAAGCACCCAGATGTAAAAGCAGTCGCGCCTTCGCTACGCCATAGAGATCGAACAGGCGTCAAACAGCAATACGATACCTACCTTAAGGCTCAGCTGCTTTTTATACGCGGCACTGACAATTCACACGCTTGTGAGAGAGGCGCCGCGCAGCACTCGGCTAAGAAACCGAAGGAGGCGGGCCTTTGTTCCCATTTCGGGGAGAGTGGGTGGTTGGAGAGGTGTCAGCACTACGGTGACTCTGAAACTTCACTGCAACCTCCTCTATTCAACCCAAGCCCAAATTCAATGTATTGGCAGCCTAAGTAGAAGAGCTAAAAAGTGTAGATCTGTGAAAGCATACATGTTTATGGTTTGCTTGGGTGTGGTCGCCTTTATGGTGTCCCTGCGTAGCAAAAAATAGGTGCTGTTTTCGCTGCACGTGTACTTCCGGGAACGAAAAAAAAGAGATAATCGATGTGACAAACGGCGGGCAGCCTAGCATTGTCCGGCGAAGAACGGTACGGAGCGATTTGACGTGGCATTGTCTTCAATAGTCCTTTCGTCACGAATTGGACAGGTCCAACCCTGTGCCTGATGTGTGCTCAAGGAGGACTCAAGCTTAAGTAGAAGCAGTGCAGCGCAAAAAACATGGAGAGAAGAGGAAGACACAAAGAGCAGGAGTGGCGCAGTTCTACATCTACGGTTACTTAAGATGAACCACCGACTAGCCCACACCAAGGCTTTTATAGAGGACTCAAGCGCCTGTCTCCCTTGACCTAGAAGAAGTACCACCGATTTGCTGGAGCTTGCCGCGTGTCATGGGGCATGTTTTCTTTGAATTCCTTTGCCATTGTTAGCGAACCTACCTCCTTTATGTTGCTGTTGACCAACTACCCTTCTTGAAAAGGAGCATATGGCGCATTGATTCTCGGAAGCTAAATACTAACGTTTACTTCTAGGGATAGATCCCTGTTTCCATTTCTCGTTTCCGGCTTCTTTTCACATTTGTGATCGGGAAATGCTTCCAGCAGTCGGAGAAGTGCCAATGGTGAACTAGAATTCCAGCCTATCAAAAACACAGCGCCCAGTAAAGCTGCCATCTTATTTCGGCTCCACACATCGCCACTGCGCTACTACCCCATATACACTATTCGGCCTTAATGAAAATTTATTTCTTTACTTATTAAAATACCCTAAGGGCCCTGTCGAGAATTGCTTTCGCCGAAATAATTGTGAAAAATAGTTAACACAATTTTTTTATGGATAATCAAGCCACAGCCATGGGCACCGTATACAAAGTCATATGGAATCCTAAAAAGGAACAGAAAATGCAATGACAAAAAAAAAGAAATTAAACTCTCTTCATTCACGTACGACTTCAAGTTCCTAAAAAACTTCAGAGATTACAACTTGACCCAACCTTCAAGGCCGGTTAAAAATCATTTTCGTCAAGGATAGTCACAATGGTGATAGGCAGTTGATTCCATTGACCGATAGTAAGGAAAAAAGGTGAGTGCAAAAAATTGTTCGGGTGAGAATAGGCTCCACATTTAGTTCCTGATGAATATGAGAAAAATTGCGATGAGCCGCTTTGATGTCCGGTATAGAAAAGTAGGAAGTGACTCTGGTATATTCTGTGGAAAAAGGACAGAACTGAAAACATTCGGCGCCTTTCAAGAGCAGATTATAAAGCAAGATATTTCTTTTCTGTTACATTGGATGATAATTCCTTGATATGGATTAGGCGGGTTTAACGTCCCAAAACGACTTAGGCTATGAGGGACGCCATAGTGAAGGGCTTCAGCAATTTCGACCACGTGGGGTTCGTTAACGTACACTGACGTCGCACAGTAAACGGGCCTCTAGAATTTCGCCTGCATCGAAATTCGACCTCCGTGTCCTGGATCGAACCCGCGTCTTTCGGGTCAGCAGCCGAGCGCCATAACCACTGAGCCACCGCGGCAGCAATTCATAGATACGAACACAGCGGCTTTCCTTCACAGTGGCTTTAGTTTCCTAAGTAGGTTTGTTCGGCAGCTGGTTAAGAAAAATTGGCTTTAGTTTAGCTCTCGTTAAACCTGCAGTGACGCGAGAGGTACATCTGCGTGACAACGCTTAGATTCTGCTTGAAAGTGAAGACGCAGTGGTTTTGCACGCATAGTAGTCACGTAACGGCTTGAACAATGTGACTAGCCATGGTGCCGCCGCGGAGCTCAAGTGGTGATTCGGAGCTCATGGGGTGGCCACTGTGGGCACACTGAAGGCTCGAACAGGTGGCGTAGTGTAGCTATTGCTACAAAAATAAATAATGTATTTATTTGCTTTAAAATACAAGCCGAACATTTCACATTAATCCTCCTACAAAAAATACCCGGAAGTCTGAGCAACCTTGCCTGGAACGTGTTCCCATCTTCGCTGCTAATCAGTTCCCTAAAAAAAGATCTATTCTCATGCCACCCCCATTAAAACTGAAGTTTGCTTCCCGCCATACTTCCCTCGGGCGCCATACTTCAGCGAAGTTCGAAACTGAATTATCCAACAAAGGGATGCTAGCAGGCACTAAAGACCCTGCACAAAAAGAGATGGAGAGGAGGCAGCGCACCCCACTTCTCAAATAGACCTGTCAAAGGGAGCTGACTAAAGACCTCTCCAACACGCCTGGGGGTGCGGGTCATTATCAGATTTGCTGCACAATAGCATTGTCTCTCTCGTGCGGGCGCGACACGATGCGGCCACAATCTTCTTGTGCGCTACGGTAACCTGCATATTCTAACACCATGACTGCCTGCATACTCGTTCCGCGCGGTTTACGTCACGTGAAAAAGCTACGCAGTCAACGTTCAAACATCGTAGAAACATCATACCCTCTCGTAAATACATCTTGATGTAGTTTTTTTTTGTAGCGCCACACTCAACATATTTCTGAACTGTGACTTTTTTATTGCACATGTACTATGTGGATGGCGCTAACTACATTTATCTGAAGCCGTTTGATAATGAAACTAACGGCACTCCACTCCCGCGTTTTCTTCCTCGATTATCCTCGCCAGCCGGCTGTATGCAAAGCGCACGGTACGCTTCGCAGGTCATCGCGCGTTCGCCGGCCCGTGTGTTCGCTGGCACAAAGAGCCCGTCGAATTTCGCGCTTTTTACACGCTCAATTATTAAAAGCAAACACTAGAAAGTGATGCGACATGAGTTACTCCACCACGAGGCACATTTAACACCTTCTCGTTCAAGAAATGAAAGCACTAAACGTGAGCGCTTGCGGCATGAACAATCAAAACGCACTCCATTCACTTCAATATGGTAGAGTTTTAATTAGCCTAACATTTGAATTACTTTTGTATATTAAATATTTTTCAGCACACGGACGCTCCGCTAAATGGAGATATGACGTATCACTACATTTTCTTTTAAATATTGTTCATGACACTGTTCTTTTGCAATCGAGCGAGGCAAATATTGCGGTAATTTAGGTAAAGGTGTCGTTTCACGATTGAGGGTGTGGCTGCTAAAATGCTGGGTTAATTTCTTTTCTGCGGCTTATGAATTTTTTAGCACGTTTCCGACCAAAAATTTTAAGCTTGGCTCCTCAGAATAGGGCACACACCACGGGTTTATTGCCTGGTCGCATCAAATTTCACGGCTGCTTTAAAGAGAAGACATTTACTTTTAGTTTTTTGTTAACTTTATTAACTACAACCAAAGTGAGCCTGGACAAGAGTCACAAGTTGGCTTAAAATTTTTGGGCGATTGCTGGGGTCAACAGAAGACTTGATTTAGTGGCGAAAATATATGACAATCTCTTCATGACTCATCTGCACTAATTGCTCCAGTGCATTAAAGGAATGCTTTGATGCCCTTGCTGAATCAATATTCAGCACTGTTTAGCGCGATCAGGAATGATGTATTCATTCAGTGACTCAGTGACTCTCACAGAAACTATTCCTACTATAATATAATCATAACTATTTCGCGCAGACGCGACGGTCGAACGAACGTTATCATCACTCTAAAAATTAACACCCCCTATCGTCACTAGATGACGTTGGTACAACGCCTTTAAAACTACCACACTAGAGCTCTGGGGAAAACTGGAGAGTGCCGTACACGCTACGGAAATCAACATTGTGTTCTATTTTGCAGCAGGTTAGAAGCACACGTATATGCTAACAAATAAAGTAACCTCGACGATGCAAACATTTTTCGCGGAAGCCCACACTGTGATTCCTAAATTAAAGTGCCTAAGTAGGCGTAATCCGCACATCAACAGACGTGAATCGACAACACACACAGCAATACCAACAAATTTAAAGATCAGCGTGTGAAACGACGCACAATGATCAGCGAATTAAGCGAGATTATCAGCTTCCTGATGATCTCGCTAGAAGTTTTAACTGTGCACAGTAGTTTAGGTAGCAGATATGCACAGCATTTCGGCGAATACGGTGGGCTTTGTACGAACGAAAGTCCTTAGGGGCGATGCTGTGGATACACTTTTTCATCGGCTGACGACATTTTTTCCTCGACCAATGGCGATCAGCACGACGCAGCTTTCACTCTGGCTTGTGCACTGAAATGCACCGCAACCGGACATAACGCGGCATTGAAAGTTGAGTTCGAATTGTCAGCGCGTAACTCCACGGAGCTGGACCAGCAGCAGAGGCAGACGGTCTGCGCATGGAGGAGACGAAAAACGAAAACACAAGAAAACGATCCTTTTCCCCTGTGCTGCCTTGGCCAAGGCCGAAGGGACAAATCATCGTTCAGGAAAGCGCCTAGCAGAGAGTCAGGCGAGCAAGATGTGTGAGAGTCCATGCCATGGCGGCGAAGTTCACAGTAGGGCGCTACTTTCAATATAAAAGGGCTTTACATTTATCGCACTTGGCTCTGTTATTTCTATTATTGTTGTTATTTTGCTGTGTTTATCGTTGATATTTGTTACAGGTTGAATAAAAGAATGATGGCCCTACATAATATAATTTACATTCACGGGGGGAATAGAGGCGTGGAACATTTCAACTGTGCTTAAATTGTTTGAAAGAGAGCTTGCGCCCTTCATGAGCACAACGAAAAAAGTAACTCAAATCACCCTGACCGTGCAGATTCTCCGAATTTCGTAGAGTAAAGGCGATGCTAAGCCATGTATAGCGAAGTATGACGTTTCTCTACGTGAAACCTCAGCACTGCTAAATACTGAGAACCTGAAAAATTTAACATATTGTTGTTAGCTATTACAAAAACAAAACTTAAATTTGATCAGAAATAGTTTTAAACACAATGAGGGAGATCAATGATTATTTCAGGCAGAAAGAAAGATTGCGCCATCTCCAAGTGTGCAGAAAATCGCCGCAGGGCAGTATTTCCTAAACGTTACACAAGAGTACATGTTGATGTTTTATACAATTTTCAAAGGCGCGTGACTAATAAATGAACTACATAAAGTCTTCTAGATGCTTACCCATGCTCATTAGCACCTCATCTCCAAGCGACTTGAATAGATTTAGGCTAGGTGCAAGAGGTTTTTCACTATTTTGGATTTCCTGAGACAAGTTTAGCTCGAAAGCCGTTTTTTACCTTCGCGATCTCTTTTACAGCGTACACACAATTGAAATGCTACTTTTTACAGCATTATTCTATAATTGATTAATTTATGTCTATTTATTGGTGGCAATCATGGCCAGGATTCTGGTTCATCCGCTCCTAGTTCACAACGCCGCCACCACGGGCCGCATGAAGTTGAGCTCCTCCTCCTTCTCTTACATTCTTCCTCCCGGTTTGAGAGAGAGACGCTAGTAAGCTTCGCCCATTGTCCGCTTTGTGTGTCCTCCCCTCAAGCCAAGCTCCTCGAGAGGGGGGCACCCTTGGCGTTTCTGTTTTTTTTTCCACCCAGCGTGTTCGAAACGGTCTGACTGTGCGGCTCCCCTAGTCTGTTCTTTTACTGCGGTGCAAGAAAAGAAAGAAGTCGGGTTGGGGTTGAAGCGGTGTGCACGCCCCGTCTTTGTCCGACTTTGAGAGGCCATTTGTCAAAAACTACTGGCGGTATATATGCACATCACACAAGATATGGCTAAACGTTCCAGAATTGTGCCAAGGCCCAGCTATCACTCAGTGAGTCCAGAGCATAATGCGTGGAATAGAATTTTTTTAGCGTTGCACCCAACTTCTCCCCGTGGGACGGTCTGTGTCTTCATGGTAAATGGTGTTTTGCTGTACAGAAAATCTGATGACTGGTGACAGAACAGAACTAGCGGCCGTATAAGCATCAGTAAGAACCTTGTGTTGCGCATTTGTTTACACGTCAGTGTTTTTATTTTTTCGAAAGAGGTTGCAGTTATAACCTGACTCACCATAATTGTCAAGTTTTTTCGCAACGGGGAAAAAAATTACGGACAACAATTAAGTCTACTGACGAGCTGTGAAGGAGAAAGCTTGCAGCGTGGTGTTCGGCTGCGGCGATGGCGTGCTGCTCTAATGCAATGGCCAGCCAAGCTGATCAGTTCACGCCGCCCGAATGGAAGTTGATGAAGGCGACGATACCCAAACCCAGCTCGAGCCCCTGTGCTTCCTTTTTTCGAGTTGAGTTGTCGACAGAAGGACGAAAGGAAAAGCACGGGCTTGCTTATTGGCTCAATGCGGAGCCACGCCCAGCTGCCTGCGTGCTGATAGTAGGAGGTGAAAGATGGGAGTAAAGACACAGAAGAAAAGCGCGCGCAATAGCCCGTAGGCCACGGGCCAATCCCGGAGGCAGTGCATTACCGGGCTGACCTGTGCCAGAGTGCGTTACGCCAAGCACTCCGCCATACTTTCAAAAATATGCGTAACACCCAAGCCTCAAGGGCCCATATGAGATATTAAGCCAGGTATGTGAATGGCATCCCCCTTCGAAAGCGGACCGGGGATTGAGCCACACCCGAATACTCGATCCTGTGCTTCCTTGCTATCGCTCCCCTTTATATTTCTCCTCGATATCATTTCCCTTTCTCCTCCGCCGGCTGCAGCTCGGGTGTTTAAGATATTAAATAGCAGTTGCTACGGCCGGCAACATTATTTTCCTTCACTTTTGATGCGAAAGCTTCACTGTGCTACCTCGTAACGATTTCGCGGTGTTTACGGTTTTGACCTTCAAGTGGGCCAGAGGTCCTCACGGCGTGGTTCGAGCGTCCACCGATATATGTGAGACAGTTACTGCGCCATTTCCTTTCCTCAAAACCAATTTTAGAAACTAACCTTGAAGGTAAAAATTGGTTAATTGGTTTTTTTTTGTGGAAAGGAAATGGCGCAGTATCTGTCTCATATATCGTTGGACACCTGAACCGCGCCGTAAGGGAAGGGATAAAGGAGGGAGTGAAAGAAGAGAGGATCAACTAGGTCCGTAGTGGAGGGCTCCGGAATAATTTCGACCACCTGGGGATCTTTAACGTGCACTGACATCGCACAGCACACGGGCGGGCGCCTTACCGTTTTTCCTCCATAAAAACGCAGCCGCCGCGGTCGGGTTCGAACCCGGGAACTCCGGATCAGTAGTCGAGCGCCCTAACCACTGAGCCACCGCGGCGGGGCGTAAAAATTGAAAATTGGTTTTTTGAGAAAGGAAATGGCGCAGTATCTGTCTTTCATATCGGCTGACACCTGAATCGCGCCGTAAAGGGAAAATGGAGGGAGTGAAAAAAAAAGAAGAAAAAGGTGCCGTAGTGGAGGGTTCTGGAATAATTTAGACCACCTGGGGATGTTTAGCGTGCACTGACATCGCTTCCTATCCACTGAGCCAATGCGGTGGGTTACCTTCGTGGGTGCGGAACCCACTTCGGACAGTATTTTATTTACGAAACTTAATTTTTCTTTTTCTGATTAGGTCACGTGGTTTTTCCAAACCTCTGGGGAGGACAACGCCTGATTTTCCTCCTTATGAGCTGCTATGCTTTCGCAAAAATGAAAATATGCTGCCTTCTACTTACGAACGGCGCTGATCATTTTACCTAGGCTGCTTGCACACAACATGTGTTTCCTGCATTTATACAGAAGTATGGTGACAGGTTGCTCAGCGTACAAATTATTGAATAATACCATTTAAACGTGTAACCATTTTCGGGATGTGCTTGTATAGGAATTGTACCTGCATGCACGTGACTTTCTGGCGCCCTAGTTCACTGCCTTTTTCTGCATGTGTGTGTGTGTGTGTTGGGCTGAGTGTGTGGGTGTGCGCGCGCGCGCCACGGTAGAGTGTATTGCATGCAGTGGCGCAAAAACGCGGAGCTCCCACTTGGCTTGTCGCAAGTTTGGCTTGGTTAGGAGGGTGAGGGCCGGCTCAGGATGTGAAGCTTTTAAGTTCCATGGCTGATCACAGGCCTGTCTTATGACGTAGGGATAATGTAAACAGGAAATTCGAGAATGTAACATGCAACCAGATCCCTCGGATTTTTTTTTCATCACATTACTCCGCATGAACATGTCCAGATATCGAGAACCACACGCTCGAGACAACACAGGCTTTTTGCGCGCGTGGTTTTCTTCCACCGGCCTTGAGGAAACGCGCGCGCCCATTTTCATACGACTGTAATTCATGTCCCCATAAAAAAAAAAAGACATGCTATGCTTGATGAATCGTTTATCTTCAAGACAGTCACGTTTCCATGCCCGCCCCCAAGTCGCCACGTGCTCGTCGGCCATGGCGGCCTCGTCGACGGCGACGTGCGCAAGCAGTCATATCGGAAAAGAGCGGGCTTTCTGCGCACCTATTCGCTCGCGTCAGCCGCCGCCTCATCAACCGTCGTCGGACGACGTGCGAAAATTATCTGGTAGGTCCACATTGGTGGCGGCGCTCACCATCGGGTGAAAATCGCAGGCCTCACGCCGTAAAAACGCCTCATGCATCCCGGCATTAAACGCTGTGTGTGAGCGAGGTTAAGATACTAGATTACGATACCTGGTGACATGACCAAGCGCCGTCACATGTCCGAGATGGGAGGTGCACTAGCGGGTGGCTGTTGGCTGGTTATACGGTCGAGTGCTCATTGCTCGCCGGGCTAAATGTTACGTCATGAGACCATGCGAAATAGCCTGAAATTTCGAATACAAAATATGCAGAGGACACCAAGCCGCAGAAACGACCTGTTAATGCTATAGCATCATACCAACAAGGCGGAGCTAAGTGTTCCCCAAATTTCTTAATTTCAGCGCGATTTCTCTTCTTTGTTCAAAAGTACTGTTCATAGTGCTGCCGCAATGAGGAGTTGTGTAGTCAAGTCATCAATGTTGTACTTTGCGATCGTTATGGAGCGCTTGGATTTTGATGTAGGCGAAATGCTAGTGGTCCGTGTACTGTTCGATTTCAGTGCATGTTAAAGAACCTCAGCTGGTCGAAATTTCCGGAGTCTTTCACTACGGCGTTCCTCATAACCTGAGTCGCTTTGGGACGATAAACCATAAACCAAAACGCATGGAAATATTATACGGCTTATGGAAAAGCGTGATGAAGGAGATTCCACAATTATTTTTGGGTGTGACATAACTATGAGGGATCGGAAAGCAAGCATTGCTTTTTCACGTTGTAAGAACTCGCTCAGCGGCAGCTGGAGCTGTGATGCGCCAAACATACCTTTTCACGTATTTGAAAGCACTGCCTGACAAATGTTTCAAAGACGATTAGAGATCATATAACGGCAGCAATGCGTCCCACCCGGTCCTCTTCGTTCCTTCTGTTGTTTTTCGTAACTGATCTAAATAGGGGTCCAAGTGGAGACATATCACTTATGTTAAAGCTGAAATTTACTAACGCACCCTGACGCCCGGATCTACATGACGTTACTCACCAGCATGGTGACGTGACTCGATTACGACCGACGCTGAATACCCCCGGGAATTCGGTCCCCTCGCCGTCAACTGTGAATGCTGAGGCGGCCGCAGATAGAACCTGCCATCGCAAATGAGAGTCTCCAAAAGGAGGCCATATTAGGTTCAGGAGTGAAGTTGAAAATAGCGAAAATTAAATGTAGCAATGCGTACATTCAGTTTAACTTCTTCAGCCTACCGAATTTCCTAACCTGTTGAGTGTTTTGCTCAATTCTTTGTTCCTGACCTTTTGTGCAAGTTGCAAAAAAAAAAACGGTGGTTTAGCTTTGGTTAAACCTGGAGTGACGCGATAGCTACAGCTGCCCGAGTGGAACTTGGTCACGTGACCAAACACGTGACCAACAACGTGATCAGCCGCACCACGTGAGCAACCACGTGACAGGGTGGCGGCGCATCTACAGGGTGTCAACGCAGCCACAGGGTGGCGGTGCCGCCACCACCACGGCGCCGCCACGTTGAAGGCTCGAAATGCTGCCGTAATAATCGCTACAAAAACTCGTACAAAAAATCAAAGCGGCAGTTTACTTGACATGACAGAATACATTTATTATCGCATCACATCATGGCGCAGAAAAAGTCTAAACGATACATTTCGACAGTTTGCTAGAAATACACAATGCACTTATGCACAGAACCAGCTTGAGAAAGTGTCGGTAGTAAATATTAAGTATGGCAAAACTTTACACTTTCTACATAGACGTGTACCACTTGCAACCGCCACACATCACTAGGCTGGTTGTGAGGAAAGGAGAGGTGCAACATTCGCGCTACAATGAGGTCAGCCACATGAACCGCGCCGTTTCGCAGAGAACATAGGCAGCCAGAGGTGCACTGCGAAGGCATTTCAAGCGTGCACTGCAGTAATTATAAAACACAATTAGCCTAATCTTGATGAAATCAAAAAACACAAAACAACACAGCGTGGCGCGATACAAAAAATATAAACATATCATACATGAATACAGATACAGCGTGTAAATATTGCACATCAAGGAAGATTATCACAAATATGGCGAAGAACGAAGAGCATTTACTGCACATATAAGTCGCCACAAGCACAAACAAAGCATTTAACTCTCGTTTAGTCGTACCAGCGAGAATGCGAGTTTTAGCATTGAGTGAAGAGACATAGTAAACCGTTCAAGCTGCAAGTGTGCACATACTGCACTACAAAAATTTTTGATGAATATTTCATTAAAAAATTAAGAAATGATAAAAACTGAGGCATACAGGCTTGTGAAACATCGCGAGCAGGCAATTGCTAATTGCAGGCAATTTTTGCTAATAGAAGTCAAGTCGACTGCTGAAAACATCGTTTTTCTCTTTCTTTGCGAAGCATTTCACGCAGTTTGGGAACTGATTTTACTTTTGTTGAAATGCCAGCAGCTTTCAATTCGGTCCGCAGTTCAACCGCGTCCATATCCTCGGTGCAAGCGGGAGGTGTATCCTCGCGCTCCATTTCAGGAGCGCTTCGAGCCCTATTTGTGCGACTCTCTTCAATCATACCCTCAACCCAGTATGAACGATCGTGTTTTTTGTACGCTCGACTTGTTGTTACGTGCGCGCTATTCTCAAGGCGTTTTGCCAGCTTCAGCGCATCGGCGGCCGCATTCCATTTATTGGATCTTGCATGATGCAAATGCTTGAGAATATCATTCTTTTTCTCAATGCCTTCGCTCGAAAACCACCCAAAACACTTGAATTCTTTATGCTTATTTGAGGCATGAGAGACAAGAATATGCATATATGGCGTCATTCTTACAGCCCCGTAACCCTTATGCCCTCGTTCTCCAAGTTCTAAGTACGTTTTATGGAATTTGGCTATTTCTTGCTCGATGCTTTCGCCGGTCGTGTTATGTTCAAAATGATCAAAAATGCGACTAAGCATTTTCCAAAGTGAGATGATTTTTTTTTTCTGTTTCCGGGCTGAGTTTTCCAGTGAGCCTCTCTGGCAGCATTTCGAGCAGGCGCTCGCAGGAGTCTCCTTGAATACAGGTGAAATTTTTTCCTTTTCTTTCGTCCTGCCACAGTTCAAATTTTACACCACAGCTATTAATTGCCTGCACAATTGCTTCCACGTGAGTGCTCTTGGTGTTTAAGTTCGTAACTTGATCGCGGTTGTCTTTGTCCATTGCTTCGACAATCAATCCATCAACCAGGCGATTAACGACTCTAATGCGCATGTGTAAAATGTCTGGAACCACAAATGCAGGTTCAATGTTGAACAGGGGAACGACTTTCATTCCGAATTCTTCAACAATGCCGTTCTCCCTCATGTTTTTTAGAGTGCGCAGAAGAGGCGGCTTATTACACTCCTCTGTGTTTGCCCCAGCTCTGCTTCGTTCCTTTAAATTAATACGACAGAAAGGACATGGGTGCCTAGAAGACGCTGACTGCAATCCTTGAACCATGAGCAAGAATTTTAGATCTGAGCCCAGACAGACTATGACGGGAACTTCCTGTCCTTCCAAGCTGACACTGCCCCTTTTCACAACACTGTTAAATTCGTCTATCAAATCCTTCAAACTTTCTCTAATCTGAAAATAGTTTTCAGAGACTTCAACGACTGCGAGCAGGCGATGTAAGGTATGGCTCTGCAGCCTCCGGCTGCTGTCAATCAGGAGAAAAGATAGAGTTGTCCAGCTTGTTCGTGTGCTGACTACACAGCCATCTCCTTCTATTTTGACCAAAATTAGCTGCGACCTGAGCTGTTCTCCTGTCATATTTCTATTCACTGCGTACTCCGCAACGGCAGTTTCAAGTTCGTGCACAAAGGCACCTGAGCGCCAGCTGCTTCTCCTAGGGTTTTAAACACAGCAGTGCTTTCGTCTAGTTTTTGCCTGTATGAATTGATGACACGGAGCGAGGGTAAATTAGGGACAGCTGAAGACATTTTTTCCCAAAAAACATTGCTTACAAAGAGGTTGTCTAAGAGCGCGGTGATTGCACGGACGCTTTTCTTCTCGGGGGAAGAAAAATCCTGATAGTCAGTTTTACCATTACTGCGGTATTCTTTTTTGATTCCTCGCTCCACGGAGATTCCGACAATGTCAGAAAAAGTAATTTTGTGCAGTAGCCCTCGAAGGTCTTCTACAACCAACTGGCATAAGTCCAAGCCATAGCTTTCCAAAATTTCTTCTAGCCCTTGAACTATCACGCTGCCTACAGAATGCAGCTTTCTTCTATCGGTGCTTTTCGAACCTTCCCCGACCCTTTTTCCGCAGTTGCTGAGCAAGCGGCAGTTTTTTGCCTGTGATGACAGGCTTTTGTTTTCTTTTTGCAGCTGAAGGGTTTTGCCTCAAAATCCTGAATGGACTTACGCAATTCAGAAAGAGACCGTTCTGATACACCCTCCATTCGCTTCACTTCTTCTTGTAAAGCTTGAATAATGATGTCCTTGATACTGTTATTTGAATTTTGAACAGAACTTTCCTTATCGAAGGGAATTTTTACATGGCGCTCTTTTTTAAGGAACCCCTCTTTTGCTCGGCCATTAATTTTTCTGTACTGAGTATCTACCGAGGAGCAGAGGCTTCTAAATCTTGTCTCTACTGCAACCTTTAAACTCTCTGGGATGGACATGCCAAGTGGAATAAAAGATGTTATTGTCTCAAAATAAGATTTCTCCAAAACCGTTTTGTTGCTAAAGATTTCCAGAACTGTCTTATTTGTCAATGTAAATGAAATTGCACATTCAGAAATCTCTAAGCGCAAAGCTCCCGAACTCATTTTTAAGAAATTCTAAACAACACAAATTGAAATGCAAGAATCAATACTATATCGAAAAAAAAAACAAAGATCCAAAACGTTTGCTGGCAACATATATGTGAAAGGCGGAGGGCTCACTATTTCTGTGGGTTAGGTTCTGCATGCAACAACCTTCGACACAAGGAACATTTGCAGACTTTCCACAGGATAGCCGTTTGGAAAGAGCTTGCAAAGCTTTCTGTCGTGTCACAGCAGCCTTCACACGCACTGGGAACTCAATTGCCACTACACTGCCAAGTTTCGTTTCTCGAGTATGCCACCCAAAGGGAAGATTCAGCTTTGAAAAGTCTGACTCATTGCAAACAATCCAACCCCTTTCGAGCGGCCTTCCTTTCCTACTGAAAACCCATCTAAAGATGTCCAGGTCTATGTTCACCTTGACAAGCCCGCTGGATCGACGGCTGTTGGAAAGTTTCTTTTGCACAGCGTAAATTAATTCCTCAGCAGCAGCTTCCAGTCGTTGTGGCGATGGCTTGCTTGGGTGCTTAAATTCCCGGAGACAAGCGCCGTTCAGATTTTTTCTTGGTTCAACGGAGCAATGCCACTTGGAATATCCTTTCCATTTTATAAGGTATCCCTTGCTCTGTAAAAAAAAGATGGCATGGCGAAACATTTAGCGCAAGAAAACTCACACACGCCGAGGAACGACAAAACGAAGCACAAGTGAACCAAAGAAAAGACAAAGGAAAGATATGTCACTACGAAATGAAGAGCCAACGAACTTGAATGGTAATTTATGCAAATGTTAACATATCCATTTGTGACTAAATGAGTGCCTTAGAGGACTTAAGTTACTGGGGATTGAAGGGTTTGCTCAAAATCTTGACCGGGTTATCTACCTTACTGGACTCAGGCTGCCCGCTTAGCGCGAAAAAATATATTTATGAAAAATGCTTTGTCTCTGGAATCATCACTAAGTTTGGAAGTCGAGTGTTCAAAACTGGCGGTAGTAGTAGTAGTAGTACAAAACATTTATTCATATAAAGGTAGGATAAAGAGGCGGGAAAAAACAGATTTTGGGTGGAGTCCTTATTTCAGGACCCCAATGTCCACCGCAGTTGCTCTTGCTTGGGATATCAGGCTACGCTGGGTCACCAAATCGGAGCTGAGCAGGGCAGACTCCCACTGTTCCTCGGATTGATGTTTGTCTAGTTCGGGGGGCTTGCTACCGGAGCAGCCCCATGCTACATGGTATGTTGTTGGAATTCCGCCACACCAGGGGCAGATTCCGTCGTATCTATCGGGAAACATGATATGATATTTGTGTAGGTTTGGGAAGGTGTTCCTCTGTAGTTGTCGCCAGCCCCTCGCCACTGCCGCCGTTAGCTTCGAGTGTGGTGGGGGATAGACTTGCCTTTGCGTTCGGAGAAGGAGGAGGCGTTCGCCGTACATAGAGGGAAGAGGGGTGACGTCGGGGAGGTTAGTCGCTCGGTTGGTGTATCTCGAGCTAGACTGTCCGCGGCCTCGTTTCCCTCGAGCCCCTCGTGCCCAGGAGCCCAAGTGATTTGGTGCTAGCATGTGGAATTTTTAACATGTGGGGTAGTCAGAATGGGAGCGATGGAGTGTGGAAGTCTGCCAGTGAGGAAGAGCCGACACGCCGACTGGGAGTCTGTAACAATTTTTAGTCCGTTTCGCGTGGTATCGCCGTGCTGGATGGCGAGACCGATTGCGGCCGTTTCTGCTACTGTGGGAGAGCAGTTGCGTAGAGAGGCGCTGGCGATTTTCTTGAAGTTTGTGTCCAAAACTACCGCCACCGCGTTCGTGGAATTAGGGTACATGGCTGCGTCGACGTATACAGCATTTCGTTCCTGTCGGTGTGTGCGGCGCAGGTAGTCCACTCGCGCCTTTCGTAGTCCTTTTTGTGAGTCCGAGTGAAAACTTGCGGTATACCAATTGTGGAGACATTTTGTTATAGGAAGTCTCCCTGACTGCCGCGCTTTGGGGCCTCCTACTGTGCAATTTTACCAATTTCACTAACACATTTTAGTCAATGAAAACCTAAAACCTAAAGAAAACGTGATCAAGACACCTCTTAAGTTTATATTCCTCGCAGCTGATTTATATGCAAGCTAACAACATTTTTTCAAACATCAATAAACAAATGCAAAAGAAAAAGGTTTGAATTTTTCTGGGCTCTCTTATACAGATAACAGCAGTAACACATACCAGGTGTTACAGAGAAGACTAAGTCATCATCAAAATTAAGCTTTGTCGGATTAGCTCAGCTAACAAAGCGAAAGTCGTCGGTGTTCATTGTGTTCATTGGTGTTGGCGTTGACAACTTTCTTGGTGATTTTGTGGAAAGGAAGGGCGCATATAACTGGCCACCTGTGTAAGTGGGCGCCTCAATAGCGCTTTGAGGTACGTGATGGTGGTGAGAGAAAGATGTGGGCTGCATGCATTAGCGCTGACAACATTGTGGCAGACACGCGGCACTGCAGCAATAGGCCGCAGCCTGACCAAGCTCTCGCGATCAGCCATTAATTCAAATGCCACCTGCCAGGGTGGCAGGTTGGGCGCACTGATCATCCAGTGTGCGGAACGCACTCAACGCTACAGACGCTAAGCCGCGTCTGCTTGCACGATACATCACAGCTCTCGCTCTCTAACAAGGTTCAGCAGTAGTTGAGCAACAGCTAATATTTTTTTATCCAGCTGATACTCGGCAAGAAAACGTGGTCAGGCAGCAGCCGCTGCACGGCTGTGGAGCCCCTGCGCAGAGACGGCGAAGACTAGGCTTGGCGGCGCGGCGAAGTCACTTGCTGGGTTGCTATGGCAGCGGCGCAGCAAGGACGTTCAAGATCAAACGTGAGGTGACGGCGAAATCGCTCCGACGAAAGCAGGAAAAGCTTTCGCTTTTAAAATATGGATTTTGCGGCATAGTATACCAGTGCCCGCAAACTGTAGCTAACCGGTAGTTACCCAGTAGTTAACAGGCAGTAAACCGGGAGGAATCTGGTTAACTAATTCTGATATTAACTTTTAACTATTAGTTAGGCGCCTAGTTGCAGTTAGAGGTAGGTTACTAATATCCGTATCAGTTTTTAGAATTTCGAAAACGTGATTACCCTCATCGCAGTGGCTCGACAAAATTTGGCTACATCATGCGATGGCTCAGTGGTTAAGGTGCTCATCTGCTGAGCCGGAGTACCCGGGTTGGCACACAACCGCAGCGGCTGCGCTTCTATGGAGGCGAAACGCAAAAGGCACCCATGCGCTGTGCAATATCACTGCACTTTGAAGATCCCTAGTTGGTCGAAATTATTCTGGAGCCCTCCACAACGGCACCTATTTGTTCCTTTCTTCTTTAACTCCCTCCTTCATCTCTTCCCTTACGGTGCAATTCGGGTGCCCGCCGAGATAGGCGCGACAGTTAATGTGTCATTTCCTCTCCTCAAAAGCCAATTTTCAAGAACCAGCGCCAAAATACATGCGCTTTCGAAAGCATGCAAGCAAAGAAACCTTTCCAGTGCGCGTAACTAGTCGAAACAGCCAAATTTTGACGATCCATATGGCCAAAGGTAACCATGTTTTGGAAATTCTAAAAACTTATATGGCTATTACTAACTACCGGCTACAAATCTAAAGTTACGACTAAGCGCCTAACTGCAATTGTTAAAAGTTAATTATTAAAATCTAGTTAACCAGCTGAATAGTTAAAGCGATTCATCGGAAACAATTCACACTCGTAATGCTGTGCCGTAAAAGCCATAATTTAAAGCCAAAACGCATATTTTTGAAACGTCTTCCAGGTAACACTTAGTATTCATAGTCGCTCAGCTAATGCTAAGGAAAGCTTGAAGAAACAAATGCGCGCGCTGCAAATATTCTGCACTTGCAATGTTTAGGTTGTCATCTGTTCTATCCAAACATATTGTTGTGCGCTTATTTTTATTCCTCGAGATGGGAAAGCGAACCAGCTGCAGGTTTTTTTTTTTATGTGTCAAATCTTGCCGCTTCACTCCTCTGTCAGTAGGTATGCTATACCGTTTTACATCGCCCACGAGCGATTCCTCTTTAATTCGCTCGCCTTGCATGCTTTGCATCATGTCTACTTGTGAATGACAACGTATCCGGTAACACTGGCCTGCGTACATTAGTAAATAAAGTCCTCACTTGGTCTACATTTATGTTGAAAATGTTGAGCTAAAGTTATGAATAACAAGAGAGATAGCGCTACTTGTTAATTACGTACTTCAGGAATATTATGTCCAGCAGAAGGCGCCTGCTGTATTTCTGCATTATTCGGACCTTTGCATATTATCTCTTTAAGCTTCGCTAAATTATCTGCAGTGCCTTGCATATCCTTTGGAATAATAATACATTTGCTCCGACGTCTCCCTGTACTGTTTTTTTCTGGCCAAATGTTGTAATTTTACCTAATAAGATATGAGAGCACTACGTAAACCGCAATTAGCACCATGTAAGCAAGGGCCTTAAGCTGTTTGCATGCTATAAACATGAACGACCGGTCGTTGTGTACATTTTTTATGGTCGTTGTTTTATGAGGGTTTAACGCCCCAAACCGACTCAGGCTATGAGAGACGCCGTAGTGAAGGGCTTGGGAAATTTTGACCACCTGGGGTTCTTTAACATGCATCGACAACGCATAGTACACGGGGCTCTCGAATTTCACCTGCATCGAAATTCGACCGCCGAGGCCGGGATCGAACCCGCATCTTTTGGGCCAGCAGCCGAGCGCCATAACCACTCAGCCACCGCGGCGGCGTGTCACGTGTCGCATGTGCAATGTTGAATGCTAACTGTGATGGGTGGCCATTCTATGTAGTAGTAGTAGCGGTGATTTTATCCAAATAATAAAAAGAAAAGAAGGGAAAGATTTTTCCAGCTGCAAGCACCTAAGCTGGGGCAGCGCAAATAAAGGGATATCAGGCAGATTAGAGAAATGAAATAACTATAGCCATAAACTATAGGAGGGAGAGTGGTCAGGAACTATGTACAAGTATTATCTTTACAAATTCGCAGTTATATGTCAGAAAAAAAAACGAAGAAATTTTGAGGACACTGAAGACTGCTTGTGAAATCATGGAATGCGAAAGAATTAATGTTTAATCGTGGCCCTCGTGGATAGCTCCAAACGAAGACGCGTCATTTGTTTGTTCTTGTTCCCAGATCATTACCCGCCGCGGTGGCTCAGTGGTTAGGGCGCTCGACTACTGAGCCGGAGGTCCCGGGTTCGAACCCGACCGCGGCGGCTGCGTTTTTATGGAGGAAAAACGCTAAGGCGCCCGTGTGCTGTGCGATGTCAGCGCACGTTAAAGATCCCCAGGTGGTCGAAATTATTCCGGAGCCCTCCACTACGGCACCTCTCTCTTCCTTTCTTCTTTCACTCCCCCCTTTATCCCTTCCCTTACGGCGTGGTTCAGGTGTCCCCCGATATGCGAGACAGATACTGCGCCATTTCCTTTCCCCAAAACACCAAAGCGTGCTTGTGGCCTCTTGCGCGTTTGGTTCGCAACCTAGTGGTTGTGTCGAATTCTGCCTAAGCCTCTTATCTTCTTTAATCGAAACGATGACCCCACACTGAATTTCCGTGACAATCCTTCCACACAAACCAAATCCACAGTGATTGCACACGCATGTAAGCTCTACGCTTGTCATGCTGTAGGAATTAAAAAAAAGTTACCAACAAGCTCCATAGACCGCCCTGAATTGTGTAATCAGGGCATGCAAACAAACACAAAACGTAACATGGTTGAGGTGCTTAAAGAAATGGCTTGGGAAGGTTGTTACTTACCGTTTTGGCAATGACTCTCTCGACCAGGTGGTACATCAAAACTTCAGCAGAAGAAAGTCAATGGACGCAGGGAACTGGCTAACCAGATGCAGCTGATGACAGACAGTAGCGAGACAGCCAGGTACTGAGGAGCTTAAAGGATGCGGGAGACGAGAGTAAGGTGTATGGGGGGCGATAACAGTTACATGGAACTGGCTAAGGGAAAATCTTCCTTCATTGGCACCGCCGAAGATGCAAGGGATCTAAATCTAGCTCAGAACGATCTCCCATGGCTCCGGACCCTGGTTTTAAAGACCTAGAAACCCGGCCCACCTCTTGCATCGCCCAATCAACAGCAAACTAACCCATCATTGGTTTACAAACCTCATAGCACGCCCTCCAATTTCGGCAAGGTTCAAACCCTCTCCCTGAAATACACAGCACATCTAAATTGCTATAAGAAAATGTAATTCCGGGAATGAACCCTCGAAATGCTTGGGCCAACAGGTTTACGTGCCACGCCCCATTCTTCCCTCAAACTCTCTCCCTTAAAAAGTAAAAAAAGAAACATATGAAAATACATCAAAACATTCCCATGCGGCTCCCAGCTTTACGCCAATTACCGATATTCAACCGATCGCTACCGCTGCGAGTAGTAGACTACTCGTCTTCGGGACGACTGTTGACAGGCGTCCCCGCAAAATCTGGAAAGAGGCGCCAGCCTGTCGTTGCTGCCTCTGAACACGCTTCAGCGTTTCGTTAAGCAGGCCCGCTTCTCGGGACCCGTTGGTATGCCCCATCCTCTGACTTCGACGCCGTCGCGGCTTAGACGCGGCGTCTGCTTGCCGCGTCCGCGCTGACCATGCGCTATGCTACGCTATCACTGCGGTGGTTTCCTTAGACGGGCGAAGGGGGGCGGGCGGTTTCGGGAAAACGTCTTGGCTCCTTTCCTCTGGCTCGGTCTTTGCCTTCGCCGGTCTACGCCCGCTTGCCTCGCCATGCACGCTTCCTGCTGACGGGGATTAACAGGGAAATCGCCGCATCTCGGCGCCGGGCTGTCGACAAACCCTCGGATGGTTCGAACCTCGGCTTTTTAAGCCCTCGTGTTGAAGACATCCGGGTCAGTGGCTGCAAACCATGGATGTAAGAAGCGGGAAGTGTCCCCAGGGAGCGATTAACATTCTTCCCTGTCTGTTGGATGTGCCACGACTCAAGTAGAAGCCTCCTGTGCTGGTTAGCTTCGGTTTCCAGTACATTAGTGCCGTCAACGTCCATTCGGTGGTCGCATGCCTCGCAGTGTTCGGCCGCAGCGCTGCGGTCACGGTTCATTTGTCGGACGTCCGCTTTGTGTTGCCTCATTATTTCGGCGAAGTTCTTCGTTTCCCCTATGTACGATTCCGGGAAGACCGAGCAGGACATTTGGTATACAACCTCTTGGGCCCTTTCTTTTGGGTGACGGCCGTTTGGGGGGGGGGGGAGAACGCGTCCGATGGTGGTAGTCGTAAAGCCACTCAATAGACTGTGCGTTGTTAGCACCCTTCTTTACCGAGAATGCGTGCCAGCGTCTCGCTCACGTCTTTCACGTATGGAATGCAAAACGTTTCCACTTCTGGCGTGTGTTTCTTCCATGCACATGCACATGTGTTCGCCCCGGCTAAACCATTCTTATTTTCTGAGAATTGAAAATTGTCCACCGACCCCTTCCACCAATGCAGACACCTTTGCTGCGCCTTCGAAGCTGATTTCCCGGACTTGGCCGAATCACCTTTGACTAGGGAACAGTAGCACCGTTAGTGCGTGCCTTTCAGTGTCACTTTGTACAGCGCCCAGAAAAAAGCCTAACTAAGCCTGTCCTAGCACAGAAATCCTTCAGTGGTTTTGAAAGCCGCAGTTGTGATAACGTTTACCGTAAATGAGATGTTTTTTTTAGTTTTAAATGTCTTTCATTGTGCCGCAGCCAAATTTGCGTTGGTTTTTGTCTTTTGCTAACCGATAGTATGTCTGTGTATTTTCAAACAACTATATTGACGGGATCATAGCATGCAGCGTGCCCTTGCCATCCGCACTTTCGTACGCGCTGTTTTTGTGAAGATGTTTAGGATCACCAAATAATTCTACACATGCTGGAAATATATCTTCCAGTCCTACAGCATCGCCATCGTGGAGAGACATGCTGCAGCGAAGACTACACCACACACATGCAACACCAACTTCCTTTTATTACGAGAGTGCCGTATAGACATTAGGCTTTTCCATAAAAATCATGGGAGTCATGGACGATTAACAGAAAATACACAGCTCAGCAGATACAAATCAACATAAAGACAAACTTTCGGTTAAAGTTATGCACACATGAGAAGACCCGTAACCGTCACAGCTAAGTACACTTAGCCTGTGAATATGCAGCATTAAGAAGACAAAAAGAAATAGTTACGAACAATAAACGACTCAAACAAAGCATGCTCCTAGCAAACGCCCGGGAAGATGCCCGGCGCGCCAAAGAAAAGCGCGGTGATAAAGTAGAAGCTTCAAGGCACAGCCGTGCCATAAAACTAAGAGAAACGCGCAATAACAAATACCAAGCCCAAATAATGCATAAAATAGAACCGAAGCGGAAAACGTAAGAACCAGAATACGTTACTGGTTACATGTCTTTCTGGTCGGTGCTTACGGTTTAGTATACGCGTACATTCCTACTAAATCTGAAAGAAGCGAAAAACGCTTTCTTTTATTGGTTTCATGTCTTTCTGGTCGGTGCTTACGGTTTAGTATACGCGTACATTCCTACTAAATCTGAAAGAAGCGAAAAACGCTTTCTTTTATTGGTTTCCTTCGCAGTACCCACCTGTGATCAAAACGGTTACTATGAACAATTTCAATATATTTAAATGTCTTGCTTGCTGATGCTAACTGGAGATGTAATTCTTCCCCAAGGGCCTACCACCCGCTCCGAGTCTTCACTCTTACAGATGAAATCATTTCAACTGCAACAGGTAATTTTAGTCGGCTCTTGATCAAATAAAATTCACGTCGTGATAACATAGTTTTCCTTGACTCTCTGAGTCGAAACATTCCTGCAAGAAACTCAAATATACTGAAAGCTCTAATAATTTGTTTTTCCCTTTTTCCGCTGAACACATTCAGGGTGTCAGGGCTCAGATGCAACCACGTCCTAATGAACTACGCTCAGTAATAGGTAAATTATAGAACTTTAAAATAAGAAAAATGTCACCGCTACGTCAGCAGTTCATTTCGATAGCATCATACGTGACGACAACTCATCCGCGAATCGTTCAGCTCGAAAAGAAACTAACTTCGCTTGCTTCGTTTTCAGCCTCGTCAAAACTAGATTTACAACAAGCCTCGTTACACCTAGCCTCGTTACAACTGGGAATACAGCATATATATCTATCGTTCATAAGGATCAGAAAATTAAGGTACGTTGTTAGGAGAGCGTGAGGGGCGATGGCCGCTCAAACCATCCGCTTCTTCCTTTTCACCACCGCTAGCAGCATGCTCTATCAATGCAGCTCTAATCATTCATGCTATAAATACGTTCTCACCTCAAGTCGTAGCCATGTCCGGTACGCGAATTTCTACAAATGCTTTCTTTGAGCTGTCCTTCGGGCTGTCTAAAATTATTCCATCGGCAGCTATAAGTGCGCAAGCACTAATCCGGAGGTTGAGAGCCTAGAAAAATCATCTCTTGCCTATGTATGTCCACTCAGTCCCGAGCATTGAAAAAAAGAGGCAGAAAAGGCAATCACAAATATCCACGAATGGGAGTCTAACCCGCGGAGACGCGAACAAAGGCCACTGCGCGAGACTACTTGGATATCGATCGGCGCATTTTATTTCCATTATGGTGCTTACTGCCCGAGGCTATGTATGCATATAAAGGGGCTATGTACATATTATTTACTAAGCACTCAGCTGGTGGCTGCACAGCACTAGCTTGACAAAAGGCAACACAACTAAAAGCCGGCAAAGATAGACACCGCCTCAAAGAGGAAACCAGTCCGGTGGAAAGTCGCTTCTCTCATAAAAGTCCTAAGTTGTACCCTGTGATGGTACACAAATGAGACTATCGCCGCCCGCGAACACGCCTCGTAATAAACTGCCCCGCACTCTGTACGTTGCAGAGCGTCGTCTTCGTCAACTTCCATCTGCTCCGTACCGCGGCACTGCCCGCTCATCGTTGTGTTCTAAGTGCATCACAAATCTGTGCTTTCGCAATGATTGGGATGTAAACAATCACTGTAGATTTTTCTTGTCAGCGTAGCGTGGACATCGCCAGGCGTTTCGAATTATCGCTTCGCATAAAATAATTTCCAAACGTTTGCTATCTTTTGCTGACTTTTGAAACGATCTTCACGTCAACATTAAGTTTGGCGGCTTTCTTCATTTCCCGAGTACTTTTTCGATGAATTTCGTTAATCCAACGCTATGTACAATGCTGAGCCAGGTTTATTTTATCGTTTTCTCTATCGAGCGCAACCGCTTCTATGCCTGTGTTCTGTATTCACATTTTTACAGCTAACCAACCTACAAGATTTCACACACTGCCTCAGACAGAAACAGTAATTTATCTTCGTCTAAACCTAAGCTAATTAAATAGCACTTCGTGCTTGCGAGGCATGCGTCACCGCTTTTTACTTAACCTGGCCAAATGGCGCTTGCTTTAGACTTTTTAAGGGAATCGCTTTGGGATCGGTGGTGTGGCTGGCAATATGCACGGCAGACACCGCTAATGTGGTGGTCTGTCCTAGAAATCCCACTTAGACTTGACGCTGTACAAAATGTCTCGCCTCGATCGACCTCACATGTCATGCTATGTGTAAGGTCGCATGCGACGTGCCACCACACGGGTGATGTGCCGTGTCTGCACGCAGTCACGCCTGATTGGACTGGGCGACACTCTTTCAATGCTAGAATTCCCATTGAAATAGCTCTAGCTATGCAACAAGTACCTTTTCAAATAAATTTTGCCTTTAAATCTGACGTTTTGGAAGTAGTTTCATCGCTCTGTGGCTATAACAACAGACAGCACATGGCGCAGCAGTCAATGGATAGATAAGAGGCCAGAGGGAGTGAATACCGGAGGTGATACGGGTGATAGATAGTTGGGAGGGGAGGGAGAAAGAAATAGGGCATATTGGTTGCGAGGCTTGTTTTTTCACTTTTGTCAGAGGCGCGGGGTGGTCAATTATAGTTAGGGGTCGTGAGGGAGCCTCGACGGAATGGTTGTGCACGCGCTGTAACAGCAAGTTTTTCTTCTTAGTTAGAGGCATGTTTTTGGGTTTTGTCGTGCTGTTCAGGTAGCAGCATTTGACGTCACTCCGCCAGTAAGAAAATATTGCACCACCTTTCGGGGCTTTCTTAAGATTCAGTACATAATAGCCGCTCAGCATTTCATGAGCTTTGTCATGTAGGCATTATTTGAACGTGAGGGGTTAAATTTTAAACGGAACAGAGTAATTTTATCCAACGAGGTGTTTTCACAGCATTGCCATACAAACTAAAGTGTATTGCTGCCATTATTCAAATCACCCTGGGGCCGCCTCGGTGGCTCAGTGGTTATGGTGCTCGGCAGCTGGCCCGAAAAACGCGGCTTCGATCCCGTCCACGTTGGTCGCACTTCGATAGAGGAGAAATTCTAGAGGCCCTTGTGCTGTGCAATGCCAGTGCATGTGAAAGAATACCAGATGCTCGAAAATATCCGGAGCTCTCCACTACGACGTCCCTCATAGCCTGAGTCGCTTTGGGACGTTAAACCTCGTAAAACCAAACGAGTGAATCCCCCCCCCCCCAATTACGACCAAAATGAAGTTATGGTCTGATACATATTTCTTTGTTCTGTTGTGCGAAAAACTTTTTTTGACTGTCGATATTTTGTTCACTGAAGAGGGCTAGGTCGGGCTGGTTGGTGAATGTTGACGCAAACGACTGGACAGCATCAACGGTACGGAAGAGAATACAGACACCATCGCATGTGTATGTGTTCTTCTTTTCTGTCCCGTCTGTTAGCGCATTTCAGTCGTTACCAGCAACATGTATTTTTTCTTTGCCTATATTCGTAATAATTGGAAACTATTCAGTTCGCAGGCAAAAATGCGATACTCGCACACCCTATAAGGTTCTCGCTCTGAAAGAACAAAAGTCACTGGCTTTTTTCCTCCTCTCTTAGTCTGTCCAACAGCCATTTCTCAAGCGCCAATACAAGCCGCGAAGGCGGGCCAAGACCATGTGGATTGAGTACTGAGGAGAACAGAACGGCGTCAGAGGCATGTAGTAGTAGTGGTGGTTTTATTGAAATAATGACGAAAAGGAAGGAAAATATTTTTGCTAGCCCCGGCATACGCCATCGATACTGAAGCACCTGAGCTTGAAATTATTTCAGTCGGCTCGTGGGGGAACGCTCCAGCACTAAAGAGCATGGAGGTAGATGCCTTTTTTCGACGCTCGTCGCGGCGCGGGGCTGGGCGCGCAGGCGCTCTGCCGTACGCCTAGGATGTGCCCATCGAGTTGGGGCTTAAGGAAAACATTTCCAACGCGCTGCCTTTTTCAGTGAGTGAGCAGATGAGAGCCACGGCCACTCGGTAATGCGGTTCCATCGAGTGGCCGCATTGGTACCAACCGTTGCCTCCACAAGCTGGTAGAACAGCGGGCTAACGGGGTCGCATTTTTCATTGCAAGCGCTGAGGCTTCAATTTTGGATTTCGACGTGGCCTCTTTGTATGTCTGAAATTTACTTGACCTGAAATAAAATAATCGAAAATGTTTTGCGGCCGCGAGTGAGTTTCGAACCCGAGGCGGCGAGAACGCATACGTTTTGCTGGTTACTGCGTTAAGCGTGGCCCGCATGGAGCGTTTTTCCGGGCGATTCGCCGGCGTCAGCGGCAGCGGAGCGCTTTTTTGCCGCCGTCGACTGCCACACCGCCGCAGCCGAACATTCTGCGTCATAAAATACCAGTCTCTTGCTCTGTATTTTGGATATCGTCGTCTTCATCAGCTGCATCTGTGCGCAACGGAACCGAACACTGAAACAGCACTGAAAACCGAAGTGCTAGCACTCCTAGTTGCAACTGGCGTAACCACGCTAACTCGTCCGAAATTGATTTTGGTGGCACTGTCTACCTGTGCCATGCGCTGTGCTTTTAACAAGGCTGGTGGAATTCTTTAGTTTGGCGGAAGGCAGTTAAGAATCTTCTGCAGAAATTCTGTCTTTTTTGGGAGATTTTTGTCTGCGTGTGGAGAAACCCTTTGCCAGGACTGACACATTAGCGGTTGTAAGTTTTTTTTGTGACAGCCTGGAGGCAAGAGTGCGTCCATGACCTTTCCGGGCCGTTTTCGCAGAGGCGCCGACTATGTCGTGCAGCTCGTGCTTCGCACCATAGGGAACAGAAACATAGCGCATCCAAAAAGCAACCATGGACTGCGCTCCACGATTCGAGGAAAAGTAAAAGGAGAAAAAACAAGAAAGGCAGGAAAAGGCACAGCAGGAGACCCCTCCCCACTGTCCTTTTTTTCCTCCCTCTTACCACCCTGCTACCGGCTGCCCGTGTAGCTCTTGAAAAAGAATTTCTCCGTACCTATGCACCTGCTCAAATCATCCTTGGCCCTTTCCGTTACCGCCTCTCCACGTTCTTCATCCGTTTGATGCTGCGTGTTGTGCGTCTTGTTCCCGTAGCCTTTTTGGGAGGAACAGTGCTGAAAATTGTGCCCTAAGGGTAGGGTGGAATTCAAGCAAGTTTTGGTTAAGACGATTCCCAATTCTTGCATATTTGTTTTAAAATCAGCGACAACAGCAATGACACATCGCTTTGAGCATGCGGCTCGAGGACGGTGTGTGATTCGTTCCGCAGTGTCGCCGTGTACCCACTGATTTCCAATGGGTAGAAGTTTTCTCGAAGCCTGGCGCTTGGTTTGTTTGAGTTGAAGTGCTCGGAAAATGGTCTTCCACCTAACGTTGTGTTGAAGAAAACACTTCAACCCATTGCGCTTGGTGCGAGGTTGCCAGTGCGCCATTAAATCTCATCATCAGCAAAAGAAAACATTTCTAGGCAATGGATACCCAAGATTCTTCACTCGATGTATCATCTAAAACTGAAAAGGATGCAACGAAAACAACTCGATATGCTTATGCTAAGGACACGCTGGTGGCAAAAACGCGTATGCAGTTAGTACGTAAAGGGTGTCTGCGAAACCTTGGGCAGTGTTCTCAGAAAGGAAGGGATGCAAACTACACACAAGCCGGACATCATTATCGGATGCCTCGTGTGCCACTTCAAAGACAGTCATCCCACCCCAAAAAAGGCCTAGAGGCGCCAACTCGAATGGCCCTTCTTGGGCGTACGCGCTCAGCGTCCGCGCTCTTAGCGTAAGCCGAAACCGGTCTGCGCATGCGCACTGCAGGAGACGCCAGCAATCCTAGGTGAGGCGTCCGTGCTAGATGTCGGCATCAGCGCGCGGGCGCTCGTGTACGCGTTGGAAGGGGGGTCCGGTGTATAACAATGGAAGGATCGCCGGGCTCTCGGTGGCTCTTTTCTTCATGGCTTGAAGCTATTTCAGGTTCCCCGAACTTTTCTTCGCGGTTTAAGTTGTTCTTTCATCGCCCCCAACCCCTTCTCTACACGGCTTGAAATTCTCTCCGTCCGCTCGACAGGGGAAGGGAGCCAGCACCAGGAACATGGAGATGCATGGCACATTTAAAAGTCGCTGGATCGTTCCCTGGAAACGGCTCCCTCTTCTGACTCCCACGGTTTGTGCGCTTAAAAAGCCGCGCTAACTCCCCGGAAGTCACACATCCAAGAAGTAGTAGTTTGCCAACAGCTTCAGAGGCAACAACAACTGACGAGAATACAAAAAGGAAGCTAAAAATGTTGCCGGCCCAGCGATTGCTATCTAATCCCTCAAGCACTGGAACTGCAACCGGTGGAATTAAAAGCAAAGAGAGAGGATAGCGAAAAGTAGATAGGAGAGCGGCAGAAAAAAAAAAACGAGGGTAGGTTGGAAGTTATGCAAAAAAAAATATGTTCGCGCCACTCGTGCGAAAGTGCTTATGGGTATTGTTGCACATATTCGCAACACGGTAAATTAACTGCATATTCAGGGCCGCGAGCATGTAGCGTCCTGTCGCTAATGAATCGAGCTAGCGGCGCATTGCACAAACGGGTTGGGTGGAGCGCCGAGTCACCGTACTGGAGAAAACCAGTAATCTTTTAAACATCGTGTTATCCGACAATAACTTCTGTTCATTTCTTAGCAGATTTAAATTATAATCAAGAACATTTAACTAGAGTTTGACTCTTGATTGCTGCTCTGGGTAACGGCGTAGTTACTGGCTTGCCGAACTGATGGCACACTCTTCAGAATAGTTCCCAGCATGCCACTCTATGAAGTCTTCGTTAGCGGTTCATCCTTCATGTACATCTTTGACAGAATTGCCGAAACTAGCATCGATTACATCAATGGTAAACCCCTTCTCGACGGCGAACGATCGAATCGTGAGAAGCACTTTACCAACCTAGACAAAAATGTGAACTACCACACTACTAATTGTTACATTGGACAAATAACCTACTGGCATAAAACGCAGCATCAGGTTTGCCGCCTCTTGTGTGCAACACATGCAACATTCACTTCAACGCATCCTTGCTGCACTTGCACCACATCGACAACAGATTGGAAGAGCTTTCTGCTATTGAGGCTAATAACATGAGTGTTGAAATGTAGGCATTAAGACACGATTTTACAATTTTGAATGCACAGTGCAAGAACCATATACAAGTATCGGTGAGTGAGCTCTAAGTATGAGCGTCCGGGAATTACAAATTTCACTGCTTGAACGAAAGTACGTAGAAGCTTCATTGCTTTGCACTGTTATTGCGTACGCAATTCCACTATCACCTATGCCGGTGTGCTCACTGTACGCGCTTAATGAAAAATGTACCTGTCAAGCAAAAGAGTCTTCTTATAATTTCCTCTATATACCTCATAGAAGGCACACGCTTTCTTGTAGCATTTTATGTAGCAGCCCATGGCCATAGCCTCCCTCCGATGGGGGCACTTTTGATAAAACTGCGCATTCGTACGGCAGGCTCAACCTCCCAAAGCAACCTACCAAAGCAGGGACATTGTAGCAGGGCACGGCCGGAATCGAGCCGCCTCCGCTACTCGAGCCCGGCCGCGAGCAGGGACGTGTGCCTTTCCAACGCACCGAGAGAGGGCGCCACACGTTTCATGAAAAAGCTGATGATGCATGATAAATAGTGAAATAGCGCAGGAAGACTTTTACGCCATTGAAATGTAAAATACCTTATACTTCCTTAAAGGTAGGACATTATCCTACGTGAACCTGCTAGAGCTTATCGATATATTTTAAAATATGGCTGTAGTGAGCGATAAATTGAAGTAGGGTATTTTTCAGGACCTCGCCATAGGCTCCATGCTGTCATAGGTCATTGCTCATGGCAAACGCAATATGTAAGCTACATCGATGAAACTCAACTAAATGAAACTTTAAGATGCATTTAACATCTAGGCGAGAGAGCTAATTTCTAACTGTTATGCGCGACGAAATATCAATTTTTATTTTTCGTCGCCATTGAGTTACGCGCCGCCGCGCCGCCGGCTGTCGCGAGATGGCGCGACCGGTTTTTCGAGGCGCATGGTCCAGAATCCTGGGGATGTTGGCAAATTCCTCAAAGGTAATCATTTTCCTAAATATCAATACACACCATCATTATATCACAAACAAATGTATGAGGATTACAGTTGACATAAACAAAGATTTTAGGCAAGAAGGCGAGTTGTACATGATTCGCCTACAAAAGGGAAACGCCACCCAAACGTCAATAAAAGGGAAAGAAGGCACAAGTGTTTTTGCAGCTAATTTATTATTTTCAAGAACAGTTTTTTTAATACCAAGAAGCGAAGAGCACAGAGCAAAACAAGAAGCTCCTTTCAAAGCAACATCTCATCAGGCCAAAAACAGAATAAAGTTAGAGATGTTAGTTCGCAAGGAAGGGAAGTTCTTCCATCTATAATATATTCGCAGTGTCTCTTAAAAAATCTCGGCTTGTTTTTGCTTCATGCAGTGCCAAGAGTCTTCAGGTGGAATAAATTGTAACGATACACTCTTTTCACACTTTTTAGTTCTTACAGTGCAGCTGCTGCTTCACCGAGAGTGTTCACCAGTAAGTTTCTCAACTCATCGCCAAATTTGCCACAGAGCCACTGCACTTTCAACTAAAGTCGAAATGGGCCCCGCAGCAGTTAGTCCGACGAGCGAAATTCGTCCTTGTGCATCATCCTCGACCCTTGCTGACGTCGACCTGCCCGCACAGGTATACAGTTGCCTGCGGTCACTACGTATTTGCTGAATATGTGTGAGCAAAACGTGTAGTGTGGAGGCTGCAAAACACCAGTACAAAATTACTTTTGCAGCGCATTTATTTATTGCGCACATAATTTCGCCTCAGCTATTCATACAAGCTTGCCTTTTCGAAAACAAGGCATATAGTGTCATTAACAGTGAATCACATGCGCTTTATCAAGTGCGGCACAAATTATGCTGTGCAGAGGTTGCACGAAAACAGTTATATCTTGCGCTATGGCTAAACGCGCGAGTTGGTTATACAATTTGTTAAGGAAAAACAGTGGGCACGACTCAGACGAAAACCAGAGGAAACACAGCACAAGCCCTTGTTCCTTGTTTGCTCTGCTTTCCGCCTACGTCTTTCGCACTGTTCGACCTTAAAAGAGTTGAAGCTTTACTGCAAGCTTGCCTGCTAGTAATTCAGCTTCTTTGCGTATAAGAACAATGCTGAAATACGTGACATAACTAGTGGAATGTACAGCAAATGTTACACGAGACGTTGCTCTTCATGAGTTTTATGGACTAGATAACCATGTTACATGTACAGACACACGAATATCACAGAGAGTGATGCCGACATGGCTACGTCTGAAGTCCTGAAGAAACCGACAGAAGGAACCATTAATATTGTCGCATCGTAACCTCGAAGGCGAGCTGAAGCGCACACCAAAAATTATCGGTCTGCCCTTATTTTTACACTCGACACGAAAGGTGACTCCGGATGGATCCAGGAAACACAATTTTTTTCCGCGGGTCTGTTGAGAATATGGCATGTTACCGTGCACACAACGGACACTGTACGGCAAATCTGGAAAGTTAACGTGAACAAAATCTTTCAGGAACCTATGAACAAACTATACAAACAATAGAAATTGCACCATGTGCGCCGGGCAGAGCTACAGGTAAACAAATAGCGGAAATAAAACAAAAAGAGTATATGAATCTTCTGCACCAGGCAAAGCTAAAAATAACTACAAAACAGAATATGAAAAAAAATGGTGCATGAAGCTTCTGCAGCTGGCAGAGTTCGAAATAAAAATAAAATGAAAAACTTTACATGAAGCTTCTGCATCTGGCACAGCCCAGAATAAGTACATAAAAAAATGAAACATAATGCAGCAAGCTTCTGCGGCTGGCAGAGCGTAGAATAAAAACTTCATTAAGAAACGAAAATCAGCACATGCTGCTTCTGCACCTGGCAGAGTACACAATAAGTGCTTAACAAAAAAATGAAATTCAATACATGTAACTTCTGTACCTGAAAGAGCTCAGAATAAATACGTCCCAAAATAACAAACAGTACATGAAGTCTCTGCACTTGGCAGAGCTAAGGATGAGTACACAACAAAATAATGAAAAATTGTCCTTGAACAGAGGTTCAAATACCTAGTTGTAAATAAATAATCGCCATTTGATGTTGCATCCGCAGAGCTTAAACAAGTTAAAAATACATGATGCTTCTGCATCCTCCTGATATTAAATATTGAGAAAAAAACAAATATCGTATAACGTCTCATCACTTGGCTGAGAAACAAATAAGCTAAATAAATACATATACATAAACAAACATCAAAGTGGTTCAGGCGGCGCCAGCTTATTTCGCAAGATGATTGCCAGCATGCCGACCATGTGGACCAGCAGCTGTTGTTGCGCATCTGAACTCTGCTTAGCAGCTGCACCTCCCGCATAGCCTGCACAAACAAAAGGGTCGAGTTACAAATTCTTACTGCGCAACACTATTGAGACCTCGCTTAACAATTGTGAAAAAGGTTAGACAAAAAATTTAGCTAAGTATGGTTGCAGGACATTAGTGGCAGTTTCATTAACTGAGCAGTCCCAACGAAGTGGCGCTATATGTCTAGCAAAAGTGGATGTGTTCTAAAGTGAGCATGGGTATGTATTCTAATGGTGACAGCTTTTCTGCATTGCATATTGCGGTAGGCGTGGTGGGTACTAACCTCATTCATGCTCATCTGGAAAACAGCGTCCTGACGCTTCCGATTCCTACTAAGGTCCGCCAAACTCGTCGTTTCATGCAGTGTCTTCCGCAGCACCTCATCCGCCACAGCGTCTTTTCTTAGGCGGGCATAGTGTGGGATTTGGAAAAAACAGCGCACCTTTAGACACGGACAGAGGCAGATATAACGACACAGCGCTGTAAAAATGGGTAGAAGCGTCCCCCGGCCTGGCGCCCGGCTTTCATTAGAGGTGTCCGCTTGGGAGAAGCTCCGTAAACCCCGCTGCGCCCCTCGCGGGTGAACGAAGCCCCAGTGTCGGACAAGATCAGTGCCTGCTAAAGGTGGTGTCACGGCCAACGTGGCTCGAACCTTCATCACCTGCAGCAGCAGTCTAAAAAAAAGGGCCACAAATGGTCTTCTACCGCACTAGGCGGATTTAACGTTGTTGACGGCGGAACTTATCGCTGATCCATCAGAGCAACTGTGGTCAAGAGCCTTTTCCCAAGCATCTCACCCAGAAGAGCCGAGCACCAAGCCGGGGGAAATCTTGTAACCATGAAAAACTGGTGGGTACCCGGCGGCACTGGGGATAGAACCCAGCACCTACCGAATGCGAGGCGGACGCTCTACTACAAGGCTACCGCTTCGGCTTATATCTGCCTCTGTCGGTGTCTAAAGGTGCGCTGTTCTTTCCAAACATGAGCTACCGACTAGCCCCTTTGACCACCCTTGCAAGTTAGTGTGGGATGCGGCGAGGGCTGCAGTGGGTGCTATGGAATATCTATCTGAAAAGAAAATATGCTCATCACGCATTGCGGCATGCGGCGAAAGAAGCAAAGTGTTTGATACAATGTCTTAGCGCACTTGGCGTGAATACACCTAACATCAATAATATAAGGCGCTGTTAGTGATGCGACACAGGGAGCATTGTTGTATACCGTATTGCATCTGCATATTTGCCAGACTGCTACGAGACATCACAACCAGACAGCAAAAGAAATAAACATTGTACACAACGTTGCAAGGCCAGATACTCAATTCCGTGGATTGTGTAATTTCACTGCAGATATCTGGCAACTGCTGCCAATGATACTACTTTAAAGGAGCTGCCAGAGAGGTAGATTGTGTAAATTCACTGCAGATATATGGCAACTGCTGCCAATGATACTACTTTAAAGGAGCTGCCAGAGAGGTGGATTGTGTAAATTCTCTGCAGATATATGGCAACTGCTGCCAATGATACTACTTTAAAGGAGCTGCCAGAGAGGTGGATTGTGTAAATTCACTGCAGATATATGGCAACTTCTGCCAATGATACTACTTTAAAGGAGCTGCCAGAGAGGTGGATTGTGTAAAATCACTGCAGATATATGGCAACTGCTGCCAATGGTACTACTGTAAAGGAGCTGCCAGAGAGGTGGATTGTGTAAATTCACTGCAGATATATGGCAACTTCTGCCAATGCTACTCCTGTAAAGGAGCTGCCAGAGAGGTGGATTGTGTAAATTCACTGCAGATATATGGCAACTTCTGCCAATGATACTACTGTAAAGGAGCTGCCAGAGAGGTGGATTGTGTAAATTCACTGCAGATATATGGCAACTGCTGCCAATGATATTACTTTAAAGGAGCTGCCAGAGAGGTGGATTGTGTAAATTCACTGCAGATATATGGCAACTGCTGCCAATGATACTACTTTAAAGGAGCTGCCAGAGAGGCTATACTGGGGAGCATGGATATTCGCATGCCAACTCACGGGCTGCGCGGCTCAGCATGTCTTCTCCCCAATTTTCCGAGGCTCCCCTTTCATCTCTTCTGCTGTAACAGGGTAAAAAGTGTGACCATTTGGTACTGGCAAACAATGGAAAAAAAAACACTAGCAAAATATAAGCAATCAGAACAATTCGCAACCACCAGTTTGTGCATTTCTGCATTTCTCAGACTAAAATAAACCACAAATGAGATAAACAGTGGACGCAAGTCGTAAAGCATACGCATCATGTGTTTAAAGGGTCCACCTACCTGGCGTTAAGTACGCTGCCGCTCATACCGGCTGTGGTTTCCACCAAGCCTCTGGGCCGACAGGCAACGTGCTGTGGGAGGAGACTAGCGGAGAGGCGCTGGAGACCATCGGCGACGGGCTGCTGGTCCTCCTGTGGCAAGAAGCCATAGCACCGCATGTTCGTACACAATGGCTCAACGTTCTTCCCAGCAGAAACTGTCTCAATGGCTCATAACGGGATCACGCTTTACAAACGGCAGAGCACATGCACCTGAATTAAGTGACCCTCGAAGAACGACGGCCAGATGCCCATGGCGCCGGCCGTGCCTATAAAGGCAATAAATATGGCCTGCCCCCCCCCGCCCCCCCCCCCCCCCCCCCCCGCCCTCCAAACAAAAGCGCCTCCGGTGTGCCTGCGATAGCATGCGGTAAGGTATGTTCGAGTGACCCTACATAGATTGCTGTTGTCAGACTTATCTGCCGTCTTGCTTTAAGCGGGCCAATTCTGCCCGCAATGAAACGTCAGACTGTTTCGGACGGAATTCTGCCGCCATGGCACGAAGTTCCTATAAAATGTTGTTCTGTCTAGACCGGGTAGAACTAGAGACCGTTGAAACTATTAATCGCAGTTAAAAACAGTGAAGTATATCATCTTTCGGCGCACATTTGCCGACAAACTGGCCCCCTTAGGAACAGCCGCTATACATTTACTGGCGCAGCACATTCCAGTGCAATCTCTTGACTTGGATATATTACATTTACATCGCATTTTCAAAGATCAGGGCCCGAATTACGGAACTCGCTCTAAATTTATAGAATCGTGACTTAAAAATGACAACACCGCGATGCCATGCTGAGATGTCAACGCGTGACGAAACTTAGAATCAGCCAATGGCTAGCAGGTGCCACACCGGGAGCATTTCTTTGCACCTCAAGAGGCTTATTTGCAATGTCGATGGGGCCGTATGCTATCTGTTTTATAAAAACATGTAGTCAATAAAAGGAGTAATGCTTAATTTTTTAAAGAATCTGTATTCCACATTCAGCAACATCAAGCAAAACAAGAAGTACCTGTATTATTGCAAATAAATGGTGTCATGGATAACTTCTGTCGCCATGAGAGTGCGATGGGGGAGATAAATATTAAACATGTAGGCACCCAGGAAAACATCTGTTCCCACGGCTAGTTCATGCTTTTTTACGCGTCGTCTGATATCAAGGTACTAGGACTATGTGGTTGTCCTAAGTGCGCGGAGAACTTTGATCGAAGCCAGTGAAGCCCAATGGGCTCCACATATAAACTTGAAAGGAACGCCGGACCCCAAAATTGATGCAGGTAACTTGCTGATGTAAGTACATTATCGGTCGCCACTTGGCAAAAGTGGTTTAAGAACGAGATATGCGAAGTGCGTGATAAAGATTCTGTTATTTTCCTTTAGGAATTACAAGACACCACAAATCACGGATTGCAGAGCGAAATACTTTTTTTTTCCACATAAACGCCTGGCACAACAATGATCAGGTGGGGAACGAGCAAAAAGACAAGACGGGCGGTTGGGCGCGCACTAACAACCTTGCTCGTTTTCGTTCGCTCTTAACCTGTGCTATAGGTCGCAGCAACGCAGCGCATGCATACATTTTTTAAACCTACTAGCCTGAACCCAAACGGCACATTAATGATTCTTCCTTGTTTCCATAATTCTCAACAGACGCTGTTGAACAGAAGCTCTTGCCTACCCGCCGAAGCGGCTCAGTGGTTAGAGCGCTCGGCTACTGTCTGATCCGGAGTAACCGGGTTCGAACCCGACCGCGGCGGCCGCGTTTCAACGGAGGCTAAACGCTCAGGTGGCCGTGGGCTGTGCGATGTGAATGCACGTTAAGATCCCCAGGTGTTCGAAATTATTCCGAAGCCCTCCTCATCGGGACCTCTTTCTTGTCTTAGGCCCTCGTTTGTCCCTTCCCTTACGGGGCAGTTCAGGTGTCCGCCGATATGTGAGACAGATACTGCGCCATTTCCTTCCCCCCCAAAATAATCCAATTTCTCTTGCCTCTTGTCACCACTGGTCGCTGCTGCAAATTTAAAAGCGCATATGCCGCAAGAGAAAAATAAAGCATATAGTGTCTTTTTAAGCTTTTGCCAGGTTTTATTTACAGCCACGCAACTTTTAGTGATCTAATCAGTAGTGGAAAGTTACAGTATATCTTGCACAACTGCATATTACACATAAAAAGAAGCCAAACTACGAGGGGGTAAGCGGCGCACGTCGTGCTTTGCTTCTCTGATTTTGCCGCGTGGAACCGCGGAAAGATTGGGCTTTAAGCTTCGGCAAAGACCTACAGCCAGAAGCTCAACCCCGAGCATCCTGGCCTCTCGTACCGCAGGCGTAGAGCGCCCGCGAACTTTGAAATACGTGGACGAGCGCGTCTTGAAGCAGCCGCGCCCTGCGCAAACGATACGAGGCGCGAGCCAGCGTAGTCCATTTATGCAGTAAACTCTTCACGTGACCAAGCGCAACCAATAGGCGAAGCGGCGGCGAAGATAAAACCAAAAAAACTAACATGGTACTGTCAAAACCCTAGAGGTGGCGCTCGCGTCTTTCAGATGACGCGAGATGGTTCTATGCTTTGAGATGATTCTATGCTTAAGGGCTGAAGTTCGATTGCGATTGGAAGTAAATCAGAGAACTGTTGGAAGATTAGCACTAGGTACCCACGGAAAAACCAGAAACGAGGCAGTACAGGGGGATATGGGCTGGGCAACGTTCGTACCACTGCAAGCTCAGAGTAAAGTGCTATACGAAGAACGCGTGAGGAAATTGGATGATAACAGGTGGGCAGCTAACGTATTTAAATACCTGTACAGAAAGAGCGTTGACACAAAGTGGCAGAAACGAACTGGAAAGCTGGCCAGTAATTTTGTCAGAGACGAGGAAGCAGAAAGGAAGAGCATTAAACGACAGGTTAAAAACGTCGAAGGTAAAAATTGGATAGATTCAATGGAAAAGTGTACAACTATAGTGCATAACTATATCGATGCTGGAAAAGACAGATCAGGAAGGAAACGTTTTATGAAAACTCAAGAGGCAGCGCCATCCTCTTTGAAGCTAGGTCAGGGTGTCTTAGAAAGCGCAGCTACAAAAAGAAATTTAACGAAGAAGATGACACATGTGCTGCGTGTGGTAAATCTGTAGAAACAATAGAACACCTCATCCTAAGATATGATGGTATTCATCCCGATGTCGATGCAGGCACAGTCACTCTTCCTGAGGCCTTAGGGTTTAGAGATAACAGTAGTCATGTAATAAATCTGGGGTGGAAATTAGCAAAAAGCTATTGGAGGATTGGTTGCACAAAAGCAGAGAGGTGACAAGTTTTAAATTGTAGGAAGACGTTTTTTTAAAGAGAATGACGAATTTTATTGACAACTTACAGCAGAGTTCCGCAAAAATAAAGGAAAACAAACTGAGCATAGTGGCAACAACCATTGCCCCGATTCAAATGGGACGCTCCTACCTTTTATCCATCCATCTTTGAAAGCGCCAACGGAAGTGGAGCCGATACCCAGCGGCAAGTTTTTCAACTTTCCTTATCTAAAAACGTTGGCCGAGGGTGACCTTGGCGCCAAAACGGAGTCGGACCTAAACGAACACTCCGTTTTGGTGCCAAGGTCGGACCTAAACGAACAGATTCCCGGGTTCGAACCCGACCGCGGCGGCTGCGTTTTTATGGAGGAAAAACGCTTAGGCGCCCGTGTGCTGTGCGATGTCTGTGCACGTTAAAGATCCCCAGGTGGTCGAAATTATTCCGGAGCCCTCCACTACGGCACCTATTCTTCCTTTCTTCTTTCACTCCCTCCTTTATTCCTTCCCTAACGGCGCGGTTCAGGTGTCCAAAGATATATGAGACAGATACTGCGCCATTTCCTTTCCCCAAAAACCAATTATTATTATTATTAAACGAACACTGGCAAAATTTTCAGTTCACCAGCCCATGGTGCCTAAGTGCTCAGTTCCCACCAGACCAGCGCATGCGTGAACGACAGCAACGTCTTCGTTGCTTCGTGGTGGTAAAAGCCAGCACGCGGCGCGAACGAGCCTAAGGTGACAATTCAAACGGCCCTTCCTGGGCATAGGCGCCCAGAAGGGCCCTTTGAAGAAGGAAAGAAGGCCGTAGGCCGGAACGGGCGTCGAAAAGGGGCACTGTCGAAAAGGCGGCTGTTGATGTGCGAGACCACAGTGCCACATCAGTTGCATGTCATCCCGTAATGCGCGCACCTCCGACATAGGTCCCGCGGCGCGATCCACCTGCGAGGCTATTAACCAGCTCTGGTCGCGAGGTCGTGATGAATACAAATTGGCAAACACTGTTGGTTGCGAGGGGCGCTCAGAAGGCCTACTACTGGGGCTGGTTGGTATAAGCGTTCAAGCGAAGGAAAGCTTAGGGGAGAAAAGCTGGTGATTTGGGTCCTCACTGAGGCCAGAGTGCGGCTTTCAGAATACGCTACGCCTTTCCTGTAGTGCATAAAGATTTCTTTACATCTACTCCCGACTGCATATTAGCGTGGACATTTTTTTCTAATCAGGCATCGTACTGAACTCGGCGAGTCTTTGCAACCGATGTATCCATTTTGGCTAAAGTCCAGGTCACCACCACGCTGACGGGACATTTCAGATTCTCGCGATGCCTCTCCGTAACCATGATTACCACAAGCAAATCGGGCCACCTAAGCCAACACTGTCGTCACTGCAAGGTCGAGGCTGAGAAACGGGACCTTCCAAATTCGTGCATGCCACTTTTTAAGAAGAGCCAAACCATAACCCGCCACAATGATAAGATTGTTCGAGAGATTATTGAGGCTCGTAGTATTTTGCGTGCAGGTAACAAGTGTGTGAGCGTGGCATCAGTGGCATTGTCAGCTAAAGAGCTCTCCTATCTAGAACGATGGAAACCAGCGAAAGGCTGACTCATCAATCTTTTTTGTTTTTCGTTTCGAGTTGTGGCTCATGTATTTATACGTAGCGACAGCAAGAAATAACCAGTTGATAGTTAGCGCTCGTGTCGTTCCGTGTCTCTCCTTTGTGTCCTGTTTTGTTACGCGCTGCTCTATTTTCATGGATCACCAACTCGCCCAACAAGCAACACTTCCGGTATCTAAAATATCGATGCACTTAAAAGAGAGAGAGAGAGAGAAACTTTATTGAGGTCTCTTAGGAGATTGGTGGTTCCGTCTTCGTCTTCATCGCTGTCGACGCTTGACCTCTTTCAGCAAGGTTGGGCCCCTATTCCAGGGCTCCACTGAGCCTAGCTGCTTCGCTTGCGTGCTGCACTAGTGCCCTTTGGGCAGTGAGCTCGCAGCTGGTGAGCCGGCTCTCCCATTGCTCCGCACTCGGGGTTTTGTGTTGGTGGAATGCGTAGTTGCGTTCGCACTCCCAGGTGATATGGTATAGCGGGGGGTGGTTGCTCCGCACCACGGGAATGTGTCCCTGAAAGTACCATGGCCCCATTTTGATTATACCGATGGCAATGGGGCTTTGCTGGCTTAGTTTCATTTTCGTACTCAATCCTAACGCGCATGTCATTTAGGCTCTACTCCGTTCCAAACTCGAAATTCAGTCGAAGGAATCCGCACAGCATTTAAGAGACGTTCTAACAGCGGTTTCATACCACCATCTTTAAGGCCGATACCTAAGAGTAATTGCACTATATCGAAGCGGTAGTTTCTAGAGATTAGACTCGGGTTTTTTCTAAAATGCGGCCAACCAAAGATCCAAAATTTGACCTACATCCATCTGGACCAAAGCCGACCTCGAGGATGAATATAATGTACTTATTACGATGACGCCCTCTAAATTTGGTCCAGGCCCACCGAAGTGACCCCGAAACTGAGAACACCCCGGAAATTTGATCTGCGTCGATTTCGAGCAAACCCAAATATAGCCTAATTTGACCAAGTCATTGACTTAGTCATTCCGTTGGTATCACCTTGTTTAGAATTTTTATTCACCTTGACATCAAAATGGAGTCAAAAGCATGCTGTTTAACAATCTTCGGGTGATAGATGAAATCAATATTCACGTGCTCCCCATTATTAAAGAATTAGCCGAGCGTGAACAAGAATGCCGAATCCAACGTCATTTTCATAAACGGAATGAGAAAACTGGGTCTTTCGCCGAGCTCTGATCCCAATGTTGCCATCAACCAATGGAGCACCACAGTAGATCTCATAATCGAAAGTGACCCCTGCAAAGGCGAGCATAGTCGAAATGCAAACCATGACCAATTGCATCATGGACAACAAGACGGTGTTCCCTTGAATCGGTCCGAATCAAGAAGCATGAAAAACACTTAATAGATTGGTAAAGGCTGCAAAATTTGAGTAATTATTACGAGTCAAAAGTCACATTTAGCGGCCGGAAGCAACAAGACAAGTCAGGATGGTTTATTAGTTTTTGGTTTATGGGGGTTTAACCTTCCAAAGCGACTCAGGCTACGAGAGACGCTGTAGGGAAGGGCTGCGGGAATTTCGACCACCTGGGGTTGTTTAACGTGCAAGACATCGCACAGTACAGAAGTTCTTGAATTTCGCCTCCATCGAAATTCGACCACCGCGCCGGGATCGAACCCGCGTCTTTCGGGCCAGCAGCCGAGCGCCATAACCACTCAGCCACCGCGGATAATTTTAGAGGTAAAGTTTCTGACTAAATGTGGTATTTGCGATGCGCGTTACAGGACGCTTACAGATTCAACTCAATGTTAACAATTCATACAACTACTCAACGGCTGTTTCCGCTGTGACAGCCATTGTGAGCTCGGTGAGTAATCGCCTGCCGTTGAGCATGTACTCTCGCTTGTTTTCGTGAGCAAGTAATTTTAAAGTTATGTTTCGTGAGCACCAAATTTCAATACTTGGTTGAAAGTACAGGGTGTGTTTTTAATATGCTTTATTTTCACTATCCTATCCAGTTGATGCTTCCAGGATTTCAACTGCTTGCTCTTTTGAGATGAGACCATTCTCGTGACGTATTTTTCTCATTTTATTTCTTGTTTTGTTTTGCCTATCATTTCTGTTTTCATGCTATGTGCGAAGAGAACTTTTCAGACAAGATCTAAAGCCATCCTCTGAAGGAAGAAAAGATAAGATAATTCAGCTGCAACGTGATCTTCACGCGAGATTATACTCTGTTATCTCTCCGACATGGACACGATACCGCTGCTGGCAGAAAGCGGTGGCCACCGCAGTCGTTGCTGTACCCGCACTCATCGCTGCGCCATACCTGTGACCGGTGACCAGTTCATCAAGCGGAGTTTCACGCTACCGATCTTCTTCAATCGGAACATGACTGTTCTAACATTGCGATGCAATTGTGGCAGTCATGAAACAATGTTTAAGAAGCACATGCTTTGTGTAAAAAACGGGAATGTTTCTCAGAAGAAACCAGTCATGATATAAGAATGACAAACTAATTATGACAATACCAATCCTCAGATACATATAAGGAAAGAAGATATATAGAGGAAAGAATCAAAACCCTTTTAAGTCCCACGCCTTTAGATCACTAAAAGTGATAGGCTGCATCTCATGACTGAGTTAAGCTCTGAATACAGGTGAGCACGCGAACATAGCTGCAGTGCTTTGCGCGGGGAAATAAAATAACATTTTTCATTTCCAAATCAAAGCATAACACATGCCTTCTTCAATTAAGGCTCACGACCCAGGAAGAATATTCGCTAATTAAGTAGAGCAGTGGTGGTGTTTACTTGTGAAGTAATAATATTGTGAAGTTCATACCAGGCGAACCCATGGCGTATTAAAGATATCACGGTGCATTGGAGCAACTGTTTCTTAATGTATATTGACCCCACTGATTACCCGCTGTGCTTTGTTCCTCTGGATCCTGAAACGCACCTTTGGAAGTGTAGTTCACTAATTTCATCTGAAACAGACTGCCTGCATTTTTCGAATGATATAATGATGCGACGTTGGCGATAAAACGACGGTTTTAAGACGGTTGAAACTCACGAAATGAAACCAAAACGCAAGAGCTGATGCGCACGACAGTAAAAATAAGCACAAGAGGATCACCTAACGACCAAGACAGCTTTAAAAATAAACATTTCTTGCAATTAAAATGCCTAATACAGCCTTAGAACAAAATTATAATAAAATTAACAGTTTCAAGTGTTTCCTTAACAAGAAAAACATGATTTTGCGATTAAAGTCTTACGCCTTCTTGTACCTTGCCCCATCGCTGACATCTTTCAACGGGACAGCGCCAGCTAAAATTTCAAAGCTGCCTTTTGGTATGAAAGAGACTGTACAAGCAAAAACATTCCTCAGGCCGATTTATATCGGCCAGCATCATTAACCTGACTACACCAACTGCAGGACAAAATCCTCTCTCATGTCTTCCCAATTAACTCCATGCTTTGCCAGCTGCGCCCACCGTTTGCCCGCAAACTCCACCGACCCCCCCCCCCCCCCCCCACTGTGTTTCTCTTCTCTTGGAATCCACTCCGTTACCCTTAAGAATCAGCGGTTATCTTCCCTATTGCTTTATACGCCCTGCCCTAGCCCATTTGCTTCTCTTGATGCCGACTAAAATCGATGGCGTTATTGATGGCGGCTTGCGTTCGTTCCCTGACCCACTCTGCCCGTTTCAGAGCTCTTAACATTACATCCATCATTTTTCAGTCCATATCTCGCTGCGTTGTCTTTAACATGAGCTGTACGCTTTTCGTTAGCTACCACGTTCCTGCCCCGTAGATGAGTATCGGTAAGAGACAGCTGTTGTGGACATTTCTCTTGAGGGATATTGGTAAACTGCTACTCATGATCTGAGAGAAGCTGCCATATGCGCTCCACTCCATTCTTATCCTTCTAGTTATTTCCCTCTCATGATCCGGATCAGATGTCTCTGCCTGCATTAAGTAGACCTACCCCTTTACAATTTCAGCACCACACTATCAATTGTAAACTGCTGTTCCCTTGCTAGACTGTTGAACATTACCTTGGTTTTCTGCATGTAAATTTTTATACTTACAGCTCTGCTCTGCTCTGCTTAACTCATTGATCATGATTTGCAGTTCATCTGCTGAGTGACTTAGCAAGGTAACGTCATCAGCGAATCGCAGAATATTCAGTTATTCTCCCTTAACCCTTATTCTCAATCCAGGCCTCCAAATACCACCTGTAAACATGCGGTGAATAGCATTGCCGAGATCGTGTCTCCTTGCAAGACGCCCTTACTTAATGGAATTTTATTGCTTAATTTATAGAGGAATATGGTAGCTGTACAGTTTCTATATATATCGTCCAGTATTTTGACATAAGGCTCAACTTAATCCTGTTTACGTAATGCCTGTATGAATGCTGAGGTTTCCACTGAGTCAAATGCTTTCTCATAATCAATGAAGGCTATATACAAGGTTAAGTTATATTCTGCGCATTTCACTATCAACTGATTGATAGTGTGAATATGATCTCTTGTGGAATATTCTTTACGAAAGCCTGCCTGATCCTTTCCTTGATTAAAGTCTAAGGTTACTCTGACTATTAGCTATTACCGCAGTAAATACCTAATAGGCAACGGCCAGTAAGGTGATCGATCTGTAATTTGTCATGTCTTTGGCGTCTCCTTTCTTCTGAATTAAGATTATATTTGCGTTCTTCCAAGTTTCTTGTGCGGTCGAGGTCATAAGGCATTGCGTATACAGGGCGGCTAGCTTTTCTAGCAGAATCTCCCCTGCGTCTTTGAACAGATCTGTTGCCTGATTCTCATCAGCTGCTTTTCCCCTTTTCATTGCTCCTAAGGCTTCCTTTATTTCCTCCGTCGTTACGGGCGGGATCACGGATTGCTGTGTGCTACCGTCTGTATCATTGACGTCCTGATTACATTGTGCACTGTATAGATTTGTGTAGAATTCTTCGGCTACTTTAGCTACCTTCATATTGCTAATGACATTGCCCTCCTTGTCTCTTAACACATACATCTGCTTTTTACCCACGCTTAGTTCCCTCTTCGGCGCATTTAGTATACCTCCGTTCTTTAAAGCATGCTAAATTCTCTCCATGTTAAACTTCTGTATGTCGACTACTTTGCATTTGCTTATTAAATTTTATAGCACTGCTGGTTCTAATTTGTCTCCAAGGCTAGACGCCCTCATGCTTTGGCGTTTCTTAATCAGATTTTTCGTCTCCTGGAATATCTTGCAGGTATCATGTCAAATGCTCCTACCACGTACTTCTATGGTGCACTCTGTAATGATAGCAGTGAGATCATCGTCCACTGTATGAACATTAAGACCGTCTTGCTTAGTTAAAGCCCAATATCAGTCCTGTAGGAAAATCCTGAATTCCGCTACTTTCCCTCTTAACGCTAACCCGTTTATGGGCTTCCTCTTCACCAGTTTCTTCCCTTTGCTCTTCAAATGTAGGCTAATTCGAGACTTACCACTCTGTGGTCGCTACACCACACCTTTCTGACGACCTCCAAACCCTGCACAATGCCAGGGTGAGTCCATAGTTGACTGCTCGTATCGGTAGATGTAGTCAGTCGATGAGATAGATATCTCTGAACAAACCTTGTCCAGCTACCCTGTTCCTCATGTACAGAGTGAAGCAGTCAGTATAGCAATTGGAAATTGTAAGGTACGGCTTCGCAAAAGGCTATCAGAACATTATATTTATCTAAGACAAACCTTAACATACACCTCCGAGATGAGGAGCTGAAAGTTGTATTCACGCAGCGCAGCCTTCATGGCAGGCCGGGATATCTCTCCAAAGTGGCATTTTTCTTCGGAGCCCCATTCTCACCCAAGACTGCGCAACTAATCAAGCTGTGGTGGAATATTAGGCATGGTTATCGAGCGACAACAGCTAACACCTGCAAGTGCAATGAACGACTCCTTTCGTACTCACATTTTTGCAATCGTTCGTACCTGCATGCAGCACATTCTACCGGAGTTAACTGGCATCTTGCTGTACTCTTTTATGCCACATTTCGTAGTACCACAAACGATACAGTAATAACCTTCAAGTCTATTTGAACAAGAATCCCAAATAATCTGGCCGCATTGGTAAAGGCGCTTGGCTGCTGAACCGAAAGATCCGGCTTCGATCCCGGTCGCCGCGGAAAGATTTCGATGCAGACTAAATGCTAGAGGCCCTTGTACTGCGCAATGTCAGCGCACATAAAGAATCCCAGGTGTTGTGTTGAGTTTAATGGCGCCTAAGCAACTAAGGCTATGATGCGCAAAGCTCAAGGTATAAGAAATTGTTTTCTGTTGATTTTTTCAAAGGTATAAAAAATATGGCGCTGTAGAAAGCCTAAAAGATTATACCCTTAATTCTGCCCAGTATTGAGAGGAAACCAAGATTAACAAATGGCCAATATTAAAGGTTTTAAGGTTTTTTCCGGCGCGGGCCAGGTGTCCAACGATATGTGAGACAGATACTGCTCCATTTGCTTTCCCCCAAAACCAATTATTATTGTTACTAGTTCTGCACTGACCCACGAAGCCGTTTGTGCTCCTTTCCTTTCGTGAAAATGAACAGCCTTTGCAAAGTTGTCAACGCCAGTGAACACTGTCGGCTCACTTGTTTTGTTTGGTTTTTGAGGAAAGGAAATGCCACAGTAACCGTCTCACATATCTCGGTGCACACCCGAACCGCGCCATAAAGGAAGGTATAAAGGAGCGAGGGAAAGAAGAAAGAAAAAACTGAAAGTTGGATTTTGAGGGCGAAGAAAACCAAACCACGAACAGACCCATCACAAGAGAAGAGGTCGTCGAGGCCATAAGGGCAACAACGAAAAATACGGCAGCAGGGGCGGACAAGATTCATAACTCGTTAATCCGAAATTTAAGCGACGAAGCAATCCGCCAACTCACCCTATACCTAAACAAACAATGGGAAGAAGGGGCGGTCCCATCAGAGTGGAAACACGCCGTAGTCGTCATGATCCCCAAGCCCTGCAAGAAACTCCAATTTGAAAACCTCAGACCGATCTCTCTAACATCATGCCTAGGCAAGCTGTACGAGAGAATAGTTACCCGACGAATGCAAACGCATCTAGGAGACGGAGAATGGTACCCCAACACCAAGTTCAGATTCAGGGCAAATTTATCAACCCAAGACATCTTGCTACAACTAAAAGAAGAGGTACTCGAAACAATGCCAAAGAACGGGGAGAACGTTGTCATGGCCATCGATATTAAAGGGTCCTTTGACAACGTATCCATGCCGCCATTATGGAAGGACTTAACACCACCAACTGCGGGAAGAAGGTCCATGACTACGTTAGAAGCTTCCTCACGGACAGAACAGCGACGGTAGGCCTAGGAGACCTGCGGAGTGACACCTTTCAAACGCCATGCAAGGGCACTCCGCAAGGCTCAGTAATCTCGCCAATACTCTTTAACACAGCGATGGTCAACCTCGCCAAGAAATTCAGCCAAGTCCAGGGGATTAGTCATGCAATGTACGCAGACGATATCAGCATCTGGACCACCCAAGGCTCACTGGGGGAGAAGCAGTAGGCGCTACAAGAGGCTGCCACCTGCATTGAAGAATACACAAGACAAAGAGGACTTAAATGCTCCACGGAAAAATCTGAGCTCCTCAGAGTGGGTAGGCACCCTACGGATGCTCCGCTCGAAATAAAACTAGAGGGCCAGAACATCCCGGAACAAAAGATGATCAGAATCCTCTGCATGTGGCTGCAAGGAAGCCGGAAGTGCAGTCATACACTAAGCCTGCTAAGCAAAGCGGCAGGACAAGTCGGCCGGATGGTAAGCAGAGTAGCGCACAAGAGGTATGGCATGAAGGAGGAGGACACACTCAGGCTAGCCAACAGCTTAGTGGCCAGCCGGATAACATATTCATTACCGTACCATGTGACTATCAAAGCAGAGAAGAAGCAAGCGGAGACAATACTCCGGAAGGCATACAAAACAGCACTTCATCTCCCAAGAAATACATCCAACGACAAGCTCATGCAACTCGGAATCAGCAACACCTTCGAAGAATTAAGAGAATGCCAGCTCAAGGCACAAATACGAAGACTTAGAAACACAACGACTGGAAGGGCGCTCCTGACAAAGCTAGGTCGGGAAATAGAAAAGCCACAAAATAGCAGGGCCGCAATACCAGACCCGCTAAGAAAGAAGCTATGCATACAACCTAGCCCCCGAAACATGGATCCAAACCTCCATGCTAACAGGAGAAAGGTTAGGGCAGAATTTTATGAGAGGAACATGGGGCATCGGGACAACACAGTCTACACTGATGCCTCCCTATGCCCCCAAACACACAAAAATAGCGCGGTAGCAGTAGTTGTAAATTACCACGGAGAACACATCACAAGACTCACAGCCGAAGTATCTCACATAACGGAGGCAGAGGAGATTGCTGTCGCCCTGGCAGCGAATGAAGGATATAGGACAGGGAGATCCCTTAACATCTTAACGGATTCACAAGAGGCGTGCCGGAACTATACTAGAGGCAGAATTAGCAGCACGGCACTCAAGATCCTCAGTAGAGCTCTGCTCCCTGAGGGACAACCAATACACAACATAATCTGGATACCGAGTCACGCAGGGATCAGGGGCAACGATGGGGCAGACAACCTAGCTCGAGGAATGACCAGCCGAGCAGGAACGTCATTAACCCCGGAGGGGCCCCAGATAAGTTGCGGGGACAGCTATTCGGAATTATTAAACCTATATAAGGGGCTAAGATTCTAAAACCCCCCACCACATAAAGCATTATCCAAGGAGGAAGCCACAGGATGGCGAAGACTGCAAACAGGCTCCTTACCAAACTCATACATATTAAACAAGAAGTTCCCCACACAGTATAGCGCCAACTGTCCGTGGTGCGCAGCAAAACCAACACTATATCATGTGACATGGAGTGCGGAACAAATCAAGCATTCCACAAACACAAAACACCAAGTGCGGCGCAATGGGAGAGCCGGCTCACCAGCTGCGAGCTAGGGGTCCAAAGGGCCCTCATAGCACACGCAAGCGAGGTGGCCCGACACAGTGGAGCCCTGGACTAGGGGCCCACCCACGGCCAAGGAGGACCCAAGCTTCAAGACGAAGACTTCGTCCTCTACCGCTACTACTTCCTAAAGGAACCAATAAAGTTTTTCATTCATTCATTCATTGAGTAAAATCGCGGCGGGACACCTGTGCCTCGATGCTACTTGTGGCGTATGCGCAGTAGCGACTAGGAAGAGAGAGAGAGAAATATCCGCGGAGAGGCGCGTGTTGTGACTCATCGGAGCACCGTCATGTCGAAATCGAAAGGTTCGCGGCCAGTAAAGCTTTCGCTGTAGAAGTCTTATTCTGTGTACCCATTATAGTTACTATGTTTCTTGAATGTATATGAGCTTTGCTAAAACGCAGCACTACAGGCATACTTACAGGTGTACTTTATCGGCCCCAGATTCGGGCAGCGTTTTCGCTGAGGAATTTCATTTCATCGCATTCTTAATGAAGTGTGATACTGGTTTCCGAATTGTGCTTTATTATTTGGTGACTAATTAACACGATATTAATTAGGCGACACTCTCTCTCGGGCGACCGAAAAAGAATCACGCATTTTTTCGGTCATGTTTAGATTTTTCATTAGCTCAACTTACCATGCAACCCATACGGCGCAACGCCACATCCTCCAGCACACTTCATCTAATCCTTAATAATATTCCTGATATTTGCACCATCAGTTATATTGATGGGCTCTCCAATAATGACGTCCTTACTAGAACATTGTTCACAGAGAGGTAGGAAGGTGACTACTAAGAAAATTAAATGGTATAGCTAAGCTAACCGATGGAATGAATGCTTAACTGTCCCTCTTTACATACGTGTTCCTTACTAGCTCCTCGTAATGTACAGTTGAACAAAACTGGATTGCGTTCAAAAATGTGATCTCCGCCCTTGTTGATAAGTATATACCCACCATAACAAATAGAAGTAGCAGTTCTGCACCAAGATTTAACAAGGAACTTCCACGCTCAAACAAAAAAAAGCGATTATACTGGCAAGTCGCCAAGAGCAATCACACAACATCATGGCTTAAATGGATGGGATCGACTCCACTGCTGGTCGTTTGCCCACCGGTTTCCACAAAATGGGTACAAGCTACGGCCGGCCTAGTGGTCCGCTTGCTAGGGTTACATGGCTTAGCATAGGAGCCAACGCCTTCCAATCCCGTTCCTGTGAGCTTGGAAGAGAGGCAGGGCAAAGAGGGAAACAAATCAAAGCCACTTCGCAAAAGGCTATCAGAACATCACCTTTGCCGGAGACACACCTTGGCATATACCTCAGATATGATGAGGCGAAAGTTGTATTCACGCAGCGCAGCGGATATCTCTCCAAGGCGGCATTTTTTCGGAGTGCACTCTCACCCAAGGCTGGGCACCTAATGCAGCTTTGGTGGCAATCTTCGGCATGCCTATCGAGCGACAACACCTAAGACCTGCTAGTGCAGTGAACGATTCCTTTCGTACTCACGTTTTTGCAAGCGTTCATACCTGCATGCAGGACGTGCTACCGGAGTTAACTGGCATCTCGCTGCACCGTTCTATGACACATTTAACGGTACCACGAAGGCTGCAGTAATAGCCTTCAAGTCTATTTGAACAATCCCAAACAATCTGGCCGCCACGGTGCGCAGTGGTTAAGCCGCTCGGCTGCTGGATAGAAAGAGCCGGCTTCGTCCCCTCGGCAAGATTTCGAAGAGGCAAATTGCTAGAGTGTCTTCTAATGCGCAATGTCAGTGCACGTTAAAGAACACTAGTGGTCGAAATTTCCAGATTACTTCACTACGGCGTCCTTCATAGCTTGTGTAGTTTTGAGACAGTAAAACCTCCTACGAAAAAAATCTACTGACGCCTAATAATGGCGGCTTTACCACAATTGTTTTGCGAACATCTGTAAGTATGGAAGGAATGTCTGATGAAGGTGGGTGCCATTGCAGATGACATGCATTGTGCTTTTTTTTTTAAATTTTGCGTACTCAGGCAACACTACAATCCAAATGGTATCGCCATGCCTCGTGTCTCTACATTGTTATTTATGAACGCTGCTGGGGAAGCAAGAATGCCGGCAATAAATTTTTAAAACCAGTTCCCGGTAGGCGCTCCTGTATTCAGTACTTTGAAGAGCAAAACAGTGAACAACTGTCACCTTGTACTAAATGTCCAGGAAGGCGCCGTCTTCCTCCTCGTCATGAAAAACCAGCACGCTGTTCTCGGCGGCAAGGTGGAAGCCGCTGGGTCCCGGGATGGACAATAGACAGCTCTGGCTCTCATAAACAAGGCCAAGTTGCTACGGCGTCTCTGTTATGCACCGCATCGAGTGGCACAGCTCGTCTGTGGAGCAGAAATGCCAGACTTCAAGGTTTCTTTGTGCATGCCGAGTCTAACAGAAAAAAAGAGCGAAGCGTTCAGGATCGTACCACCGGTAGGGTGGGGCCGCCGCTTATGGCTGGCGCAGGAAGTAGGAGGCGTAGCGGGGGCTTAAGGCGGAACCGCATGGCGCGTTTTCCGCGAGCGAAAAACGCGACGCGCGGTGGACGCCCGCGTTGCCGTCAACGCGCGAGCACCCGCACGAAAAAAGGGGAGCGGCGCCTTCGCGGCGCGTTTTCCGGGTTGCCAGACAACGTAACTCCCAACGACATGAATTGTCCCTGCTACCGCATATGTAATATGCCCTTAAACTTACACAACACTACAATAGAAATAATCTTAGTGTAATTACACAACGACATTTTTTTTCCCAAGTATATTTATCAAGCTTAATTTCAAGCAGGAAGAGTGTGTGCGAAACTGCGACTATGTACTTTCTGCATGCCAAGAGGCCGCTGCTTGTTTACAACTCGACATAGAATATGGAGTGTCGGGCGCTTACTACAGAGCAGAAGAGGCGGTCGCGTATATCCCACAGGACGCGACGCTTCTCCACTTCCGTGATAAGGGCCTCGTTGAAGACTGCTTTCTCCATTTTCGATGAACACGATGCGCGCACGAAACAGTAGCACGTGTTTTTCACGTGCGCGCCGTTTCTGCAGAGCGAAAAAAAAATGCGCCGAAGAGGATCCGTCGACATGCGCAGAGAGTAGGGCCATCTAGTGGCAGAACCAAAAACCAAAAATGCCACGTGACCAAATACCACGTCACATACTTGAAATCTGATTGGCGGACGCGCCCCGGACGCGCCGCGCGAAGCGTTTTTTTCTACTCCGAGCAGCAGCACGCGGCGGCGCGATTTCGTGCTGGGCACGCGTCAAAACGACGCGCGCGTCCCAGTATCCGCGCGTCAATCGCGCCTGAATCGCGCCATCCTCCGAGTCGGTGCCGTCGTCGCGTGTGCCGTCGTCGCCGGTGCCGTCGTCGCCGCTGCCGTCCTCGCCGCTGACGCCGTCGCCGCTGCCGTCGTCGCCGATGCCGTCGTCGCTGCTGCCGTCGTCGCCGCAGCCGTCGTCGCCGCTACCGTCGTCGCCGCTGCCGTCGTCGCTGCGGCCGTCGTCGCCGCTGCCGTCCTCGCTGAGGTCGTCGCCGCCGCTGCCGTCCTCACCGCTGCCGTCGTCGCCTCTGCCGTCCTCGCCACGGCCGTCGTCGCTGCTGCCGTCCTCGCTTGGGTCGTCACCGCCGCTGCCGTCGTTGCCTCTACCGTCGTCGCCGCCGCTGTCCTCGCCGTTGCCGTCGTCGCTGCTGCCGTCGTCGCCGCTGCCGTCCTCGCTGAGGTCGTCGCCGCCGCTGCCGTCCTCACCGCTGCCGTCGTCGCTGCTGTCGTCCTCGCTGGGGTCGTCGCCGCCGCCGCCGTCGTCGCCGCTGCCGTCGTCGCCGCCGCTGTCCTCGCCGGTGCCGTCATCGCTGCTGCCGTCCTCGCTTGGGTCGTCGCCGCCGCCGCCGTCGTCGCCCGTGCCGTCCTCGCCACTGCCGTCCTCGCCACGGCCTTCGTCGCTGCTGCCGTCCTCGCCACTGCCGTCGTCGCTGTTGCCGTCCTCGCCACTGCCGTCGTCGCTGTTGCCGTCGTCGCTGCTGTCGTCTTCGCTACTGTTGTCCTCGCTGCTGTCGCTGGAAGACTCGATCAACCACTCCCACTCCCGTACCAGTCTCGCCAGCAGCAGGCGCCGGTGAATTCCCTGGTCCCGAGGGTCCTCGTCAATGTCCCGGATCTTCTGGATAGCTGCGGAGAGAAGAGAGCGTATGTTGTTATCCATGGCAGAACAGAACAGAGTACTCACCAGGCAACACAGTGTCCAAAAAGCAGGAGCGTCCTGTCGGTAGCGCGGTCGAGAACAAAATGAGCGCATGAAGCTTTCCGGTCTCACTACGTAGAGGAGTGGAGAGGGCAACAAATCATCTAAGAGAGAAAGACCAATAAGCGACCAGAATGAAAGCGAAGAAACTAGCAGCGGGAGGGGGACGGTGGAGGCTGACATAGCCATTCGCTTCAGAGGGCCTGGGCTTATCCTGTTGTTTTTTTTTGCTTGGCGTGGAGATTATATCAGATTAGTTATCTCCATGCCACAGCTTTCCGCGACAACAATGTCTGTCTTGTTGCGGTGTCGTGGACACCGGATTTTTCAAGCGTTTTCGTTCAGCGACATTGTATTTGTGTGGACTTTTGCTGTTAGCTGGTGATATTCAGGCGAACTCTGGTTCGATGACGAAGGCGCAAGACGAAAAGGTAGACTGATTGTGTAGTGCAATCCAGCGTCCAAAGACAAATAATGTAAGCCTTCTTGTGCCTGTTAATAAAAATTTAGAAATGCATAGCACCATTAAAGGTTACTTACGTACGCTAACTAAACCTGTCGATGGACTGGAAACCAAGCTTGTGCCTGTGCCTTGTAAGCAGCTTCCAGAAATCTGCAACAGCGATGTTCGCAAACTCGAATAGAAAATTGACCACTTGGAAAACTGTTTAAGAATGTCGATGCATTGTTCTTTGGTGTTAAAGATACCGACTGTTCAGGAACGTGGGAAGTCACCGAGGCTCTTGTTCCTGAAATCTGCCAAATAAATTAGGCGTTTCAGCCCAGTCTATTGCAAGAGCCCACAGTATTGGCCGCTATTCAACTAAAAAAAATTGACAAATATAACGAATTTCTAGAATGAAACAGAAAGAGACACTTTGCTCAGAAACGGCAACATGCTTAAAGAATCCCACTTCAGGATAGCACGTGACTACTCTGTTGATGTGCGCGATAAGCGTCGAAAACGTTGGCAGTTCTCGAAGTCGGTAAAAAAGGAAAGTGACCGTCCCCTCCTTGTCTTCATCAAGCTGGTCATAAACGATAATGTTTATATCCGGGACACGGACGCCAACTGCGCCGTTCGTCTGGAAACCTCTGTAAATGATGCGCTAAATGTAGACGCTCACACCACGGGAAGTCCCGATGACTCTCCCAATAACGTACCTGCCTTACCAAACTCAAGTAACACTTCCTGGTGGACACTTGATAAGGATTGTCGTGATAACGAGTTACATTTCCTTTACACAAATTTAAAAAGTAGCCTCTCCAAAGCCTTTCCTATTTCCTCGCTCATCGACTCATGTTCTGCTTCATTAATGGCGCTCACGGAAACGTGGCTTACGGTCAACGTTCTTGACGCCAAAAATATTTTTTTACTCAGGTGGCAGTTCTGCCTTTCCAACTTTGTTCATCACGTCCTAGTTGTTAGCTTTGAAGAGCATTTTGCGTGTACTGCTGGGGGACGCGTCTCCGGCTCGAACCCTAGCGCGGTACTTTTTGGGCTCCTCTTTGCGCTCTTTGAATCCCTCGGCCCCTTTTAATCATGGACCTCAATCAGAGCAGCCAATCGCATTCTATGCTACGTCAGTGGCCTTTTTCAGACATGTAAGCGCAGTAGCACCTCATGCCAACACCGTTGCAGGCCGTGTGGTGGACATTATGGGCTCGCTGTTGTTGCTTGTTGTGCCGGCGGCTCGCCACCCACCGATGCGCCGCGTTCAAAGGGCGCCCATAGCGTCGATGCCTCTCGCAGACCATCTACGCGACTTTGTTTGGAAACTTGGCTGGGCAGTGCTGCCTATTTCTGATCAGCTAGAGCAGTGGGGTGCTTCACACTGCAGTGCCTGTCTGAATTGCCCGCTTCCGAAATCTAATCGCCACGCTACAGTCACTTGCGTGGAAGCGCCTGTCTTTTGGCGCGTGGTTCATGCGGGATTCAGTGGGCCGGTCATTTCGAGCTTTGTCTCCCGCGGCCGCTTTTCCAGCGGCCGTTTTGCTCGCCTGTTAATGATTTCTGGTCTGTTCAGTTTATGGCGCAATCGATGCACCCCGGTCGCTGGTGGCTTTGGACGCCGCGCTGTGTGGCCAATACTTGGCCGTCTTAAAGAGGAGCTGATCAGTTTCTTGGAAGAGGAAGAGTTCCTCCGGCAGTGGTCATGCCAAGTCATTTATGTTAAAAACGATCATCTTGTTCTGATCTTTAGGCCAAATTAGCGCTAAGGTCCTTTTTTTTCGTGTTAGGTTATTGCTGTTTCACTGTTCTGTGAATAAGTATGCTATCTCGTCCTAAATCGTTCATAAGCAATACTTCTTAGTTGCTTAAAGCTGCTTACGGTACCTCCTTAACTGGCTCGCCTTACATGCTTAGCGTCATGTCTACTTGTGAATGTCATTGTATTCGGCAGCCTCGGCATTTGTAAATATGTAAATAACACTTTTTCCAACCAACGTTCAATATATTTCGCAGCGACCGGGCGAATCGGTGAGGCGGCGGTGTTCTGTTGGCAATAGAAAAAGACTTATCCTGTGTAAACATTATAGTTACTACGTCTCTTGAATGTGTAAGGGCTCTGCTAAATGGAGCACTGCACAAATACGTTTTGGAGCTTTTATCGCCCCCAAGTTCGGGCAGTGTGTTCGTTGATGGATTTTTTCGCATTCTCATTGAAGTGTGCAACTGTTTTCCGAATTGTGCTTTATTAATTTTTGGTGAGTTTTATTAAACCTATTTTAATTCGGAAGCACTATCTCTCGCGGCGAGTGATCGAAAATCTAATGAATTTCTTCAGTCATGTTTAAATTTTTCATTATCTCAACTGATCATGCAACCACACGGCTCTCCGCCTCATGCTCCAGTATAATTGATCTAATACTTACTAATATTCCTGACATTTGCGCCAACGTCAGTTATCTTTATGGACTCTTCGATAATGACGTCGTTACTTAAGACCTTGTTTGTTCAGAGAGTGATAGGGAGGTGACTATTAGGTAAACTAAATCCTATATCAAAGCTCAATTTGAACGAATGAATGCTGAAATATCTCTCTTTACTGACGTGTTTCTTACTACCTTCTCGACCCGTACAGTTGAACAAAACTGGATTGCATTGAAAAATGGGTTTTCCGCCCTTGTTGATAATTGTATGCCCACAATACCAATTAGGAGTTGCAGTTCTGCACCAAGGATTAACAAGGAACTTTGACGCTTAAACAACAAAAAAACAATTATACTGGCAAGTCATCACGAGCAATCCCACATCATCTTGGCTTAAATAGAAGCAGGGCGACAAAGAATACCAGGTTGCTCTTAAATTCTCTCGGAGACACTTTTTTGCCATGACCTATCATCTATGCTGACTAACAACCTTCGAAAACTTTATCAAGTAATAAACACCACCAGTCACCCTTAAGTTACGCTTAATGATCACACAGGCGCCACTGTACCCAAGTCGCAGTGTGCAGGGATATTAAACAATGCATTCTCGTCTGTATTTTCCCGCGAGGACATCTCTTCATTCCTAAACATAGGTATACTTTCAGGTATGATCATCCAGGAGATTGCTATAAGCGAGTCCGGTATCGTGTATATACTTAATAATCGCAAATTGCCGTCTGCATGTGACCATGTTGGCTTCAACAACCAGTTGTTAAAAAGCATGTTACAAAGCATTTCGGGAATCTTATGCGCACTTTTTTCGCTGTCATTATTATCCGGCCGGATTCTTCATGATTGGCGCACAGCCAAGGTAATACCAATTTTCAAGACGGGCTATCGCACATCTCCTCTTAACTACCGACCCATTTCATTAACTAGAACCGTCTGCAAACTACTGGAGCTAATTACACATTCGCAAGTCACAGCATACCTAGAAGAGCATAACATAATCTTCAAACATTAGCACGGCTTTCGCAAGGCATATTCATGTGATGGGCAGTTAGCGGAATTTACGAATGATTGCTATGCTCTATTGACGTCGGTAACTAGGTGGATGCAGTATTTCTGGACTTTTCTAAAGGTTTTGACCGCGTTGCTGACCACAAGCTACTAACAAAACTAAATCTCATTAACATTAACATACAACTCATTTTATGGATAAGATATTTTTTGTCACTCAGAATACAGATCACAGCTATCAACCACTGCAATTCCTCTTTTGTTCCTGTCACGTCCAGCGTTCCACAAGGAAGCGTGCTTGGTCGATTGCTTTTCCACACTCTATTGCTTGTAATACATGTCGATGATTAGCGTAACTGCATCTCGCCCCGTGTAAGACTGTTCGCCGATGACTATGTTATTTACCGTAAAATTACTACTGAAACTGACCAACACGCGTTGCAATCAGACCTAAACGCGAATAATATGTGATGTTTTGAATGGAAAATGACACTAAATCATACCAAAACTGCATGCACGTTGTTTAGACGTTCCTCTTCCCACATTCTAACCTCATACCTTATAGATAACAATATTGTCGAGATTTCTACCGTATAGAAATGCCTAGGAGTAAATCCTCAAACGGATCTAACATGGCATCATCACATCCACGTTGCTCTTGTGACTGCTAATCCCTCACTCAGAATCATGAACCGCAGAATAAGGCAAGAACCCTCACACCTAAAAAGCTCGCATACACCACCTTAATCAGACCTAAAATTGAATATGCGTGTGCAATCTGGGACCCGAACCATGATTACACGATACGTAACATTCAATCCCTGCAAAGCCGTGCTGTTCGCTTCATTTCTCGGACTATTCCCTTTAGAGCAGAATTACATCTTTAAAACGCCATGTCGAATTATATCGCATATCACTACGACGCAAACACACTCGCCTATCTCTGTTTCACAAGCTTTATGACCACGAAATTTCGCATGACGACTACTTTCAGCCCCGTTGCCTCATTTTCTCTCTCCGTGATCATCCTTATAAATCAATCGCCCAGCCTGTCAGTCATCACTTTACGTGGAATTATTCATACCTATAACTGGAATAACCTACCATCAGATTTTGCTGCCGAGGTTCACACAGACAAATTTCACAAAATGCTGCATACTGACATCAGAAGGTGATGTCCCTGTGCACCACTGTACTTTTATATAGTTATTATTTCTTCTTTTGTACTCCCTTGAATACCGCTACCTTCTTTCTGATTTTCGTCTCCATTCTTTTTTTTCCCTTTCTACGTTGGTTTGGTACTCATAACCCAAGCTGTTTGAACTTTCACATTGTTCTATTTGCACTCTAGAGTTGTTGTTATTGTTTATTTACTTTACTTCTGAAGATTATGCCTGTATTTTTTGTGTCTCTTTTTTCTGCGCCTTTGATTTTGAGCAAATTGTTATCGAAGTGCTTCGTATGTCACCCCTACGTGATAGCCTCTCTGAAGGGCCTTTAGGGTATTTTAACAAATAAATAAACATAGCAAACTCATGTTAAGGGCCTATGAAATAGCGGCTACAGTATTTGAGACAAAAAATTGAGATGATATAGTCAGCCTGTTTACAGATTGAAGTGTATGTAATGCCACTTACGGCCAAGTAATGGGAGAAAAACCGCTTAGAAGTATTTCAGTTCAGCTCCGAATACTTGTAGGACACGTTATTATCTTTAGCTCTCAAAATGCGTTAGCGTATTAATACCATTCCGAGCAGCCATGCACCACCACCCATACCTACCAATGCATAGCGTGATGTGTCTCACTTCGCTACCTGCCAGCCGTGGCATGTTCCAGCTGGCTGTTCCGTGAATTTACCTTGGCATTTGCAGCATTGGAAAGGAGAATTACACAAAAATTTGTTCTGTTTACTTGATGCTCTTCGTTAAATAGAACAAGGCGTTAAGAATCCGCTGATGCAATTGTTTTTTTTTCGAAACTTTAAAGGAAGCCCGCAAAATGCTAAAAAACCCACGTTGCTACTTTAACATTTTTTTTCCTCTGCTGAAAGAGACATGATCGCTTGTAGGGTCGATTTAAGCGAGGACACACCTGTCAGCATATTATCGAAAGTGCGTCAGCACATTTTCCCAGAAGTTGATAAGGCTCGCGGTTATCTCCAGTAAGCGATAGAGAACCACCAAGGACCAATTCCGAGAAAGCTTTCATAGAGAAATCACACACACAAAAAAAACAAAAAATGATGAGAAAGCAGTAAAGTCTTGCTATTCAAAGCAGCTTCTGGTTTCTTGATTTTCTAAATTTGTGCATTCCGTCGAGCAGAACAGCGGCCGCTCACTTGGGCACGCCCTGCACACACCTTTCTTTATTTCAAAAATGACTGGGAGCGCTGCAATATGACAACGCATGAACGCAGTCACGTGGTATTTTTTTGCACTTTAAATGCCACCGAAATGGACAACGCAAGAGGCATGTTGGTAGAAATAAATCAGATGTGTTCTTTCTTAGCCCCCTCTGCAAAATAACGAAATGCATTTGGCAGACTAGTGAATATATGAAATTGTGCATAACCTCAGCTCTGTAGTGATTAAGAAAAAATAAAAACAAAAACTCGCGAGAGCTCTACTTTATGGTAACCATTCTGTATTTGGTTTCACACAGCAGTGGTTTCCCGCACATATTTTAATTCTTGGTTAAAGTTTTCTGGAGCACATTTAGTGCACGAGAAACGGAAGTCTGGCACGCAGAAGGCTGCAAGTGTCGCAGATTCTAGCGACTGTGCTACACGATATTTTTTTTCTAGGGTGCTTTTAAGCACACACGTTTATGTGCAGAAAATGGCTGTTTGCAGAAGTTGTTTATAATGTAGTCAGCCGGCGGCTGCGCAGCAGCAAATTAACAGAACACACGACTCAACCTAAGCATTGAATTAAACACACAAAATGCAGATGTAAGTTTGGCAATTCAACACAAGAAATCGACAATAGAAAGCAGCTCTCGAGTAATTAAAATCAAATACTTTGTTCAGTGTTCATTATTAAAGCAACGGGAAGAAATTTGCATTTTCAATGGTAAAAAAAAACATTTAATAATTTGTGGTGCAGCGCAAAGACGACAGTTCAAAGAAAGTAAAAACAGTTGTTCTGTGGAGCTGTTTCTAGCGGTAGACCTTTGTTGTGCAGTCTACATACTATTTACGGCAACACAATCAAGTTTTGTGCATCATTTAAGGCAGACAGCTGGGCCAGTTGGTGTTTTGATCGAGTGGACATAGTAGTAGCGCTGAAAACGCGGATGACAGATATAAGGAGACAGAACAGGTTCTAGACATCAACTGACTTTATTCTCAGAAATTCCGCGTATTTATACACTACGATTAGGTGCCATAAAATCAACAATCAATGCACAGGCGTGACGGCAGTTATCTATACAAGAATTTCAATTCCTTAGTAGAAAGATAAATATTCGATTTCATAACGAACGATTGCCTTTCCACTTTCATAAGGAAGGCTTCCAGTACCTCCCGCCTCTTCTGGTCTGCATTTACATATATCCAACGTGTTTGCTACATACATCACAGGTGTCTGCCACATCGATCAAACTGGCCGTTGTATCACCGTCCGCTTAATGGAGCGCAAGAGTCTGGCAGCTGCTTTGTCGGGCGATAGACACTGGCGGCAGAGTGAAAACAATGCGAAAATAATGAAAAAAACCTTGTGCCCCATTTTTTGAGCATCTTGTCAGCGTAAGAACGTTGCGCTTCACAAACACTAACTGAAAATTCATTACATTAAAAAAGCCTTCAATCTTGAAATGTATTTCTTTTTACAATCAACAAATTTTAGTGATTATTGAGCGTTTCTTCGTCCATGGTTGTATTTTTCATCTTTTTCTGTATTCATTTGTAGCTGCGTAATGAAGCATAACACTTTCCCCACGGCAAGCTGCAACGTTCTTTTTCAGTGATACCACCCGTTCAAGCTGAAGTGACGGAATGAAGTACAGACGCCAGACAATCATGAAAAAATTTAATAATGGCAGCAAAACAACAAACCCAGAGGAAAACTCCTGTCGCTGCACCGTCTAGTACCTCAACCAATTCACCAGCGGAGCTGTTTTGTGGTGAGGATATTCATGGCAGACCTGCACTGCCTGAGGCTGTTGTGACCTCGTTTTGGCAAAAGATTTGATGCTTATATAAGTTCCAAAATCTGAGAAAGATTACAATAAAAAGTGAGGGCTTTTTTTTTTTCAAGCAGATTTTTTGAAATGTTCTTCGTTGGGTGATGTTAAATATCGGGACTTTTCCACCATGCGATTCTTGAGACGTTTCTTCCAAGCCCGTGTCATTGGCGATTGTTTCCTCGCACAACCCGATGTAGCGGTGCGTGCATATTTGGCAAAAACAAGAAACAAAAGCAATCGATTTGTTTAGGCGGCTACAAATAAAGAAAAAGAGACAGCAATTCACAAGCGATACATCGCCTCAATTGTGCGCCGATTATTTCAGTTTCATTATAGAGTGGTAAGATCACATATTTTGGCAACAATTCAGAATACAATGTCATTTTTGTGGGAGCAAGTTGGTGGTATAAACACTTGTGCTCCTATGACTTAAAATGCCGCAGTTAGAAGTGGCGAAGGTGCTTTTGGTCCACTCGTGTGTTCACCAAAAATCAACCATTTTTCTTATCTGCGTACAACAGCGCGGTAAAAATCTGGATGACCAGCGTATGGAACAGCTTTCGGGGAGAGGCGGCAAGGGGGGCCGGATGGCGCGGTCGGTTCCGTGGCCCAGTTGAAGTCAAGTAGTTTTCCTTGTAACGAGTAAAGTTCGGAGGAGGGCGGAGACCCAGTAAAAGTCGAGCGGACTGCAAGCAGAGCTGCCGCAGGGAAGAATGATGTATGAAGGTAGTCGGAACCAGGTACCAGACACAGGCGCCGAAGGACAGGGCTTGAATGCACCCAGACGGCTAGGTATACAGGAAGCCCACGCATCTGTCTCCAATATTTTTCGTCCGAAATCAGGAGTGGTGCTGCGATGGCTCAGTGGTTAGGGCGCTCGGCTACTGATTCGGAGTTCCCGGGCTCGAAGCCGACCGCGGCTGCTGCGTTTTTATGGAGGCAAAGCGCTAAGGCACCCTTGTGCTGTGCGATGTCAGTGCACGTTAAAGATCCCCAGGTGGTCGAAATTACTCCGGAGCCCCCCACTACGGTACCTCTTTCTTCATTTCTTCTTTCGCTTCCTCCTTTAACGCTTCCCTTAAGACGCGGTTCAGGTGTCCAACGATATATGAGACATATACTGCGCCATTTCCTTTCCCAAAAAACAATTATTATTATTATTATGGGTTCTCAAAAGAATGCCAAAAAATTGGAGGGCGCTCAAGCAACGCCTTTAAGCGTTGAATGCTACACCGTGTTGCAGCGCTGCCAGGGAGTCTACGAAACGCCATCGCCCGTTCGACGGGACGCCTTGCCCGTTAGGCAAATCGCTCTGCTACGCACGGTGAAACGAACGCGCGGAACGGTAAACCACGTAAAAGCGCTGCCAGGCGCCTTGCCGAAACGTGTGGGACTCAAGATGCTGTCGTAGTTCGTCGGCACATCGTTCTCGACAAACCCGTTGCCAAGAACGCCAGCATAGCTTCCACGCCGAACGAACGGACAACGAGCCGCAAGCTTCGCGGCGAACGTCCTTTGGATGTGCGGTGCTTTGTTCGTCGCTTACCGCGTGATTCCTGCGTGCCCGCATGGCCCCACTGCGCCCGAAGGAGACGAGCGAGAGGCGCTGCCGTTGCGCGCAATCTGTTGAGGCAGTGGCCTACATTGCGAGAAGGAGGAGGAGCGATTTTTTGCTCACAGCCGACGCCGACGACACAGGCTTTTCTGCGACACGAGCTTATTAACTCTATCGCGTTAAAAGGAAGGCAAAAATTTATCCGACACTGCAAAGAGCCCTCTAAAATCCTATGCAACCAACATTCTGTCAACAAAGAGGAAAGGGACTGTGAAAAGATTGCAAGGTAAAATACAAGGTTGATGATAGCTCAAAAAAATTCAGGAGAGCGTTCAGTACTGTCGCAGGCAAATGTAAAGGATTTCCCCCCCCCCCCCCCCCCCCCTCGCGCTTCAAGTTACGCGCCTTCCACTTTGCGTGGGGGCGCCACCTCACTACAACACACATCTGGTGGCGAGATCAGTACACTTGGCTGGATCAGACACCACAAGTGCTTTGTCTTATGGCCCATCTTGGCTCATCTTGGGGCAAGTAGCTTTTCGTGCCACTGCTGCGGAATGTGCGAAGATTTTGTGTTGTGCGCCGGATGCTGAGCAAATAAACTGTGATATACCAAAAACCAGCGTTCCAGACTATTTTGTCATTGTGTGCCGGCTCGGCAAAGATAGGCGGCCGATATTTTCGTTTTCCACGGCATGAAACACGGAGAAAAGCGCGGGAGGCGAAATTAAAGCCCAAAACTGCAAGGAGATTGACAACGCGAAGACTTGCGAAGTAGGCCACAATAGCTGTGCTGTTTTTATACCTGTCACACGCGATTATGCGCTTCCGGTTGGATTAACATTATTCCATAGCGATTCACCCATTCTCTTACCCCAATAGCTTTGTGTGGTTTGAATTATTTTTTCAGATTGTTCACCATTCTTATCTCGCACCGTGCACAACAGAGATTGCGGTATCTTTTCGTCAACGTTCAAGCAGCTCGGAGCATCGTTACAAGCATGATTATCAAGCGCGTTTCACTGAGTTATTTGGCGTCGGTATAGCTGGCTGTGTTTTGGAGTGGAAAATTTGAATTGTGGGGTGTGTGAAGGTTTACAATGTCATATATGGATGATTGCGTCTGCTGTTTCCCTGACATGCGATAAAATTTAGCATCACTTCCAATAAGTGGCACTCGACTTTAGTGTCATTAGCGGAGTGCAGCACATCAATCTTTAATGACTAGTGCTCAGTGTTCAGAGCCGCGTTGTGAACGCAGGAAGCAAGTCGAACATAGAAACTGTCAAAGGGAACCATCATTGTACCTACTCGACAACTGCCCCCTGCGCACGCTGTTAATCCCTTGTAGCAACCGTTGCAGCTTCAGTTTCACGGAGAATAAATTGCATTCCCCACTCTTCTTTTCGAAAAGCGAGGTAAAAATATTCCCGCTCGATAATCCCTTTTGTAGGCAAAGAAGGAAAGGACAACGCAATCTGGTAACACATATTTTTAGTCCCAGAAGAAAAAAAAACAATCTTGCAAGTTCGTCGTGTTGGAATTTAGCAACTGCATGGTGTTTTAAAATGTTCTAAATGAAGCGAAGCGCAAGTTCTTTATAGCTACTTTTTCTCAAACTATTCGTGAGGAACAATTATCGCGAAGTCCTCGTGATTTAGAAAAAATATCGAAAAAGTTAGGTCCTTGCGGAAGTCAAGTTGTTCACAGCCTATGGTTCGCAGTTCGAGTAGTCGCGAGGCAACTTCCGTCGTGGACAAGCACCTGCAGTGGCGTAGCCTAGCGAAAGCGGAAGCTGGGAAGCAAGATGTGTGCGCAGGACAGAAGGTAATTCCGAAAAGGGCTTTTTCTTTCCCGTGCATTGACACATCGCGAGGCGATGTGTACCACTGTAGAGCGAGCAAGTGTCCACCTGAGGTTAGACCAAATTCAACTGAAGTTCAACGTTCCCGTATCAGCAGTATTCGAACTGTACGGCTGTAAAACTGTAGTTAGCACCAATCTTAATACTTGATTCAGGGTTTGCCTCCTCTTAGGTGTCCACCCAGATGCAGTTTGAAAGGTTGCTTCCAATTGTTTTGAAATAAAATGCCGTGTGCATTACCGTACGACACGTGTCATGTTTTCGTGTACTCATCATGACCTATAACCTCCTGGAGTGTGTTCTGCGGTTTACGATGGACCACTGTGATCAAAAGCATTATAGATATACGCGGCTAACTGAAACATAAACCAGTGGTTGATGTGACCAAGAGAATCAGTTAGAGCCACCTACAAGATGTGCACCTGATAAACTCTTTCTTGTCAAGCAGGAGCGAAACGCATTGCTTTACATAGCAGTCACTAGATAAAACGACCGATTTATGCCAAAGACAATGCGCTGACTTAGATGCATAATAGTACTTTTACGTGAGGGCTGTGCGCGCAAGCGTAGCTATAGTTCTTTTTTATTTTGTATCTATCAGCAAAAAGTGCTCTGAATTGCGAGTGGACGTGGAAAACCTTTACATATCCTAACCTACCGTCGCAAAAACATGTTAAACAAGAACACTGGTCGAGACTCCATCGCCTGCTGTCTCGGCGCTTGCTCCAAGATGGGGGCCGTGAAGGTGGTGCCTCCACCCTATACGACTTAGGGTGCACTAGGTAGAGGTACCCTATGTCGTCCTGGCTGCTGTCGCTGCCGTCCTGACTGGCGTCGTCGCTGGCGCCGCTGGAATACACCTTGACACTCCACCACTGCAGGGCCAGTCTATACATAAACAGGCGTCGGTGGGCCCCAATGATTCTTGACTATCTGCCCAATGTTTGCCATACCTGCACAGAGATTAGTGCGAATATAAACATCCATGGTGGAAGCGGACGGACTACTCACCAGTGCTCACACTTCGACCAAGGTCGTGAACGGCTGTCACCAGCAGAATAAGTTGAAAGAAAATTAACCGGACCCATATTTGGACAGGAAGTTGCGTAATCGAAGATCGGAGCACCATGGACAGCCATGTTTTTGGAATGCGAACTGAAAGTTGTCTTGCCATTTTTGTCTACGCTATGATTCCGCGCTGTAGGGTTCTGTACTGCCGTATGAATGACACTTTTAAGTGCAAAGCATGCAAGCACATTCTGAATACTCCTAGCAGATTTTATTTCATAAAATTAAATTCGAAAACAATACAGAAAATATTCGTCGATGTTTTTTACTTTATTATGTTCAGTGCAACATCATTACTCGCGTATTTGCTTCTCTGAGGGCTGTTTCTATCCCGACGACAGAAACCGGTTCAGTATTCCATTTAACTTGTGTCCTTACTCATGCTTTATGTCAGAACCTTACCGTGGGGCTTCTATGCGTATTTCTGGCCGTCTAAGCTATCAGGGGCGCCCTGTTTTCAAATATCCGGCTGACACGGCGTCGTACTTATAGTACAGCGCTACACGGCAATATGGTAATTAGTTGACCGCAATTCTTTCTCTGCTTTATATACCTTTTATTTCCAGGTTGTTGAGTCCATAGTGCTCAAGTTGCGCCACCCTTTTCGAATTTTTTTTATTTGTCTATGATAGTGCTTTCTTCATGAAAATCAGTTCGGTGCTTGCCGAATTGACCTTTTGGAATGTCAATCAACCTCATGAAGCGTGGGCGATCCGAGGCTCCAGAATAACGAATAAACTGTGCGCACAACAAAGGTGTACTATTCCTGGGCACGAAAAAGAAGGAGCTTCTTAGATGCCGTTCAGCTGTGTAAGGCCAGACTCAAGTTCCTTGCTCTGAAACTGACCTCAAAACGAGCACAGCGAGATACACCAGGCAGGTGGCAGTTGGCGGCGCTTGTGTTGGGGACATCGTTTCGTGGCGTTGCAGGCAGTCACAATAAATATTAGAGGAAACTGATTTTGAGATTATTTACAGGGCATCAGCAATATTTCCGTGGAGATCCATCTCTGCATATGCCGTGTGCATCATTCAGAAGCAGCAACAGGCTACACTAAGTTTGTAAAGCTGCAAATGGGCCTAGTTGGATCATATTTCACTCTATTAGTGCGCTGCTCATTTGTACGAACAACACAGGACGCAAGAAACCCCACACAGAGACAGGGCGCAAACTATCAACTGATTTTATTGCGCGCGAAACACATTTTAAATGAACTCTTAAAAGAAAAAATAAACACGTAAAGAATTACCAAACATAGTGGCGTCAGGTTGCTTAGTAAGCTTTTTTTGAGGATGTGCATGCACGAATGTTCAGGTTAATGTCCTAAAAAAGGCGACTTCTCGCTTCGTCAACGTGACTGACGGGTCGCTTACGCATGTGTCTTCATTCTATGACATCATTCAAAATGCTTCAACTTCAAACAGCTCCGTTTTCATCTTATCCTTTGGCCGAAGGATGATAGTAGTTTTGTGAAAAATTGGTCTGCACTAGTCGCATCTAGAGCATGCAGTGAGTCGCAAAGTGGCCTAGTGCTGTTAACAAGCCGCATAACCTGCGATGCTCCCGGAGCCGTTCATTCAAGCATCGTCCTGTCTTGGCGACGTGTGACCGACAACATGACAGCGTTTTATAAACCACTGCGGAAGAGCAAGGCACGGACTTTGTCACATGCTTTACACCACATGTGCTCTCACGGCTTCTTGGTTTACGGTTGTTTACCTTTGCATAGAAACGCTTAAGTTTTCTTGGAGCAGAAAACATTATTGCGAAATCATGATGTTCAGCAAATTTCTTTTACTGGGAGATGACCTGCATGTAAGGAAAAACGACTGGCCGCTTATCTTTTTCTCTTTCTTTCTTAGTCCTTTGTTTTCCTTTAACGACTGTCTTTCACAGAAGATAGCACTTGCATTTGACAGCCCGCTGCTTTCAGCTGTTCAGCTTGCAGGTTGATACTGCCACTGACTTGGTGAGGACAATACTTTTTCGCTGCCTGAGTGAAACAAGACATCGCGATGCCGCGCCTGACAAGCTCCGAGTCGCTGAGTCGAATGGTAAAAGTCGTTTCTCGCTGGTGCATTTGAAGGACCAACATAAGTGTGGCCCCTGTGAAATAGAAATGTCCAGGTACTGCAGTCTTTCTTCATTCGGAACGTCATGCGTGAACTCGAATCCGGGATGAAGCCGCCGCGGTGGCTGAGTGGTTACGGCGCTCGGCTGCTGGCCCGAAAGACGCGGGTTTGATCACGGCCGCGGCGGTCGAATTTCGATGCAGGCGAAATTATAGAGACCCGTGTACTGTCCGATGTCAGTGCATGGTAAAGAACCCCAGAGGGACGAAATTTCCCGAACCCTTCACTACGGTGTCTCTCATAGCCAGCGTCACTCTGGGACATTACACCCGCGTAAAAGCACAAAACCAAATCGAAAATCATCTACATATCGGAAATAATTAACCATCTCAAGGGGCTTTAAGGTATCATCAAACTGCTAGTCTCCTCTGGCCATGAACAGGTCGCAAAGAACTGGCGCTATGCAACTGCCGATACATATTCCATTCTTTTGGACAAGCACTTCGCCTGAGAACTCGATGAACAAAGATGAGGGGTATCTCGCAATTGTACCCACAAAAACTGAAGTACTCACACCACTTTATTCATGAATGAATGAAGGTATCATTCATGAGTGAAATTCATTCGTTTCTTCATTTCATTCACGAATGAAGCCAGACAACCTTGCGACTCACTGCTCCAGATGCGACAAGTGCAAACAATTTTTTCACAACACTACTATCATCCTTCGGTCGCAGGGTAGGATGAAAAGTCAGCTGGTCGAAGGCTTATTGCATGATGTCAGAGAGTAAAGACACGTGCTTAAGCGACCCGTCACTAATGTTGATCAAGTGAGAAGTCGACTTCTTAAACACATGAACCAGAGCCGCCACGCATGCAGATCCTAAGTATCGGAATTAAGTATCGGAATCACAGTAGAATTGCGCGCAGTCGCGACGGTCTAACGAACGTCTTCATCTCTCTAACGATTAACATCACCTATCGTCACTAGATGACATGGGTACAACGCCCTTAAAGCTACCACACCAGAGCTCTGGGTAAAACGGGAGAGATAGTGCCGTACACGCTAAGAAAATCAATATGTGTTCTATTTTGCAGCAGGTTAGAAGCACGCGTATTTGCTAACAAAAAAAAGTAACGTTGACGATGCAAACACTTTTCGCGGAAGCCCACACTGAGATTCCTAAATTACAGTGCCTCAGTAGGCGTAATCCGCACATCAACAGACGTGAACTGACCACACACAGAGCAATACCAACACATTTAAAGATCAGCGTGTGAAACGACGCACGATGATCAGCGAATTAAGCGAGATTATCAGCTTCCTGATGATCTCGCAAGAAGTTTTTACTGTGCACACTAATTTAGGTACCACGAAATGAACAGCACTGCGCCGAGGACGGTGTGCTTTGTACGGAACAAAGTCCTTAAAAGCGAGGCCGTGGATACACTTTTTCCTTCGGCTAATGTCATTTTTCCCTGGACCACTCGCGATCAGCACGACGGAAATTTCACCCTGGCTTGTGCACTGAAATGCACTGCAACCGGACATAACGCGGCGTTGAAAGTTGAGTTCGAATTGTCAGCGCGTAACTCCACGGAGCTGGACCAGCAGCAGAGGCAGACGGTCAGCGCATGGAGGAGACGAAAAGCGAAAACACAAGAAAACGATCCTTTCCCCTGTGCTGCCTTGGCCAAGGCCGAAGGGACAAATCATCGTTCAGGAAAGCGCCTAGCAGAGAGTCAGGCGAGCAAGATGTGTGAGAGTCCATGCCATGGCGGCGAAGTTCACAGTAGGGCGCTACTTTCAATATAAAAGGGCTTTACATTTATCGCACTTGGCTCTGTTATTTCTATTATTGTTGTTATTTTGCTGTGTTTATCGTTGATATTTGTTACAGGTTCAATAAAAGAATGATGGCCCTACATAATATAATTTACATTCACGGGGGGGAATAGAGCCGTTGAACATTTCAACTGTGCTTAAATTGTTTGAAAGAGAGCTTGCGCCCTTCATGAGCACAACGAAAAAAGTAACTCAAATCACCCTGACCGTGCAGATTCTCCGAATTTCGTAGAGTAAAGGCGATGCTAAGCCATGTATAGCGAAGTATGACGTTTCTCCACGCGAAACCTCAGCACTGCTAAATACTGGGAACCTGAAAAATTTAACATATTGTTGTTAGCTATTACAAAAACAAAGCTTAAATTTGATCAGAAATAGTTTTAAACACAATGAGGGAGATCAATGATTATTTCAGGCAGAAAGAAAGATTGCGCCATCTCCAATTGTGCAGAAAATCGCCGCAGGGCAGTATTTCCTAAACGTTACACAAGAGTACATGTTCATGTTTCTTACAATTTTCAGAGGCGCGTGACTAATAAATGAACAACATACAGACTTCAAGATGCTTACCCATGCTTATTAGCACCTCATCTTCAAGCGACTTGAATTGGTTTAGGCTAGGTACAAGAGGTTTTTCACCATTTAGGACTTCTTGAGACAAGTTTAGCTAAAAAGCCGTTTTTTTTACATTTTTAATTTCTTTTACAGCATAAACACCATTGAAATGCTACTTTTTGCCAGCGTTATTCTCTAATTGATTAATTTATGCCTATTTATTGGTGGCGATATGGCAAATGCCTCAAAGGTAATAATTTTTATTAATTTAGTACACACCATCATAATCTCACAAACAATTGTATGAGGATTACAGCAGACATAAACGAAGATTTAAGGCAAAAAGGCGTGTTGTACAATATTCACCTCAAAAGAGAAATGCCACCCAAACGTCAATGAAAGGGAAGGAAGGCACAAGCTTTTTTGCTGCTAATTTATTATTTTGAAGAACATTTTTTTTAATACCAAGAAACGATGAGCACACAGCAAAGCAAGATACTACTTTCAAAGCAACATCTCATCAGGCCGGAAACAGTATAAAGTTAGAGATGTGAGTTCGCAAGGAAGGAAAGCTCTTCCATCTATAATAGATTCGCAGTGTCTCTTAAAAAATCTCGGCTTGTTTTTGCTTCATGCAGTGCCAGGAGTCTTCAGGTGGAATAAATTGTAACGATACACTCTTTTTACACTTTTTAGTTCTTGCAGTGCAGCTGCTGCTTCACCGAGAGTGTTCACCAGTAAGTCTCCCAACTCATCGCCAAATTTGCCACAGAGCCACTGCACTTTCTACTAAAGTCGAAATGGGCTCCGCAGCAGTCAGTCCGACGAGCGAAATTCATCCTTGTGCATCATCCTCGACCCTTGCTGACGTCGACCTGCCCGCACATGTATACAGTTGCCTGCGGTCACAACGTATTTGCTGAATATGTGTGAGCAAAACGTGTAGTGTGGAGGCTGCAAAACACCAGTACAAAATTACTTTTGCAGCGCATTTATTTATTGCGCACATAATTTCGCCTCAGCTATTCATACAAGCTTGCCTTTTCGAAAACAAGGCATATAGTGCCATTAACAGTGAATCACATGCGCTTTATCAAGTGCGGCACAAATTATGCTGTGCAGAGGTTACACGAAAACAGTTATATCTTGCGCTATGGCTAAACGCGCGAGTTGGTTATACAATTTGTTAAGGAAAAACAGTGGGCACGACTCAGACGAAAACCAGAGGAAACACAGCACAAGCCCTTGTTCCTTGTTTGCTCTGCTTTCCGCCTACGTCTTTCGCACTGTTCGACCTTAAAAGAGTTGAAGCTTTACTGCAAGCTTGCCTGCTAGTAATTCAGCTTCTTTGCGTATATGAACAATGCTGAAATACGTGACATAACTAGTGGAATGTACAGCAAATGTTACACGAGACGTTGCTCTTCATGAGGTTTATGGACTAGATAACCATGTTACATGTACAGACACACGAATATCACAGAGAGTGATGCCGACATGGCTACGTCTGAAGTTCTGAAGAAACCGACAGAAGGAACCATTAATATTGTCGCATCGAAACCTCGAAGGCGAGCTGAAGCGCACACCGAAAATAATCGGTCTGCATTTATTTCTACAATCGACGTCAAAGGTGACTCCGAATGGATCCTGGAAACAAATTTTTTCGCGGGTCTGGTGAGAATTTGGCATGTTACCATGCACACAACGGACACTCTACGGCAAATATGGAAAGTTAACGTGAACAAAATCTTTCAGGAACCTATGAACAAACTATACAAACAATAGAAATTGCACCATGTGCGCCGGGCAGAGCTACAGGTAAACAAATAGCGGAAATAAAACAAAAACAGTATATGAAGCTTCTGCACCAGGCAAAGCTGAAAATAACTACAAAACAGAATATGAAAAAAATGGTGCATGAAGCTTCTGCAGCTGGCAGAGTTCGAAATAAAAATAAAATGAAAAATTGTACATGAAGCTTCTGCATCTGGCCCAGCCCTGAATAAGTACATAAAAAAATGAAACATAATGCAGCAAGCTTCTGCGGCTGGCAGAGCGCAGTATAAAAACTTCATTAAAAAACGAAAATCAGCACATGCTGCTTCTGCACCTGGCAGAGTACACAATAAGTGCTTAACAAAAAAATGAAATTCAATACATGAAACTTCTGTACCTGGAAGAGCTCAGAATAAATACGTCCCAAAAAATAACAAACTGTACATGAAGTTTCTGCACCTGGCATAGCTAGCAATAAATACATAACAAAATAATAAAAAATGGTCTTGAAGCTTTCGCACCTTGCAAAGCTTAAAATACCTAGTTGTAAAAAAGTATTCGCCATTTGATGTTGCACCCGCAGAGCCTAAACAAGTTAAAAATACATGATGCTTCTGCATCCTCCTGATATTAAATATTAAGAAAAAAAAACAAATATCGTATAACGTCTCATCACTTGACTGAGAAGCAAGTAATGTAAATAAATATAAAAACATAAACAAACATTCAAAGTGGTTCAGGCGGCTCCAGCTGATTTCGCAAGATGATTGCCAGCATGCCGAAAATGTGGACCAGCAGCTCTTGCTGCGCATCTGAATTCCGCTTAGCAATTGCACCTCCCGCAGACCTGCACAAAAAAAAAGGTTCGAGTTACAAATTCTTCCTGCGCGACACTATTTACGCCTCGCTTAACAATTGTAAAAAAGGTTAGAAAAACATTTAGGGAAGTATGGTTGCAGGACAGCAGTGGCAGGTTCATTAACTTAGCTGTCCCAACGACGTCCCGTAATATATATCTAGCAAAAGTGGATGTGTACTAAAGTAAGCACGGGTATGTATGCTAATAGTGACGTTTTTTCTGCATTGCAAATTGCGATGGGCGTGGTGAGTACGAACCTCAGTCATGCTCGTCTGGAACACGGCGTCCTGGCGCTTCCGGTTCTTAATAAGGTCCGCCAAACGCGTCGTGTCATGCAGTGCCTGCTGCAGCACCTCATCCGCCTCAGCATCTCTTCTTAGGCCAGCTTAGTGTAGGATGCGGCGAGAGCTGCAGTGGGTGCTATGGAGAATATATCTGAAAAGAAAATATGCTCAGCACGCAATGCGGCATGTGGTGGAGTAAGCAAAGTGTTTGATACAATATCGTAACGCACTTGGCGGGAATACACGTAACATCGATAACATAAGACGCTGTTAGTGATGCGACACAGGGAGCATTGTTGTATACCGTATTGCATCTGCATATTCGCCAGACTGCTAAGAGACATCGCAATCAGACTGCAAAAGAAATAAACTATGGAAGCCAAAAAAGCACTAGCAAATTACAAGCAATCAGAACAATTCGCAACCGCCAGTTTGTGCATTTGTGCATTTTTCAGACTAACGCAAGTTGTAAAGCATACGCATCATGTGTTTAAAGGGTCCACCTGCCCAGCGTTAAGTACGCTGCCGCTCATACCGGCTGTGGTTCCCACCGAGCCCCTAGGCTCATAACGTCATCACAGTTTACAAACGACAGTGCACATGCACCTGAATTGAGTGATCTTCGAAGAACGACGGCCAGATGCCCATGGCGCCGGACGTGCCTATAAAGGCGATAAATACGGCCTGCTATTCCCCCCCCCCCCCCAAAACAAAGTCGTCTCCGGTGTGCTTGCGATAGCATGCGGTAAGGTATGTTCGAGTGGCCCTTCATAGATTGCTGTTGGCAGACTCACCTACCGTCTTGCTTTCAGCGCGCCAATTCTGTCCGCAATAAAACGTCAGGCAATTTCGGACAGAATTCTGCCGCCATGGCATGAAGTTCTTATAAAATGGTGTTCTGTCTAGACGGGGTGGAACTAGAGACTGTTGAAACTATTAATCGGAGTTAATTGCGCTGAAGTGTATCATATTTCGGCGCACATTTGCCGAGAAACTGGGCAACTTAAGAACAGTCGTTACATTCGCTGCCGCAGCACATTCCAGTGCTATCTCTTGACTTGGATGTATTACATTTACATCGCATTTCCAACGATCAGGGCCCGAATTACGGAACTCGCTCTAAAGTTATATAATCGTGACTTAAAGATCACGACGCCACGATGTCATTGTCAGATGTCAACGCGTGACGAAACTCAGAATCAGGCAATGGCGAGCAGGTACCACACCGGGAGCATTTATTTGCACGTCAAGAGGCTTATTTGCAACGTCGAGGGGGCCGTATGCTAGCTGTTTTTAAAAAAACGTGGTCATTAAAAGGAGTAATGCTTAATTAAAAAAAAAAAATCTTTATTCCACATTCAGCATTCAGCAGTGCCACTTCAGTTGCTTGTCGTCACGTAATGCGGGCACCTCCGACATAGTTCCCGCGGCGCGATCCACCTCCGGGGGTATTAACCAGCTCTGGTCGCGAGGTCACCATGAATACTAATTGACAAACACTCTTGGTTGCGAAGGACGCTCAGAAGGGCTACTACTGGGGCTATTTGGTATAAGCGTTCAAGTGAAGGAAAGCTTAGGGGAGAAAAGCGGGTGATGTGGGACCTTACGGAGGCAAGAGTGCGGCTGTCAGAATACGCTACGCATTTCCTGTGTGCATTATTTTTCTTTACATCTACTCCTTACTGCGAGATAGCGTGGCCATTTTTTCTAACCAGGCATTGTACTGAACTCGGCGAGTCTTTGCAACGGATGTTTCCATTTTGGTTAAACTCCAAGTCATCGCCATGCTGACGGGGCATTTCAGATGCTCGCGAGGCCTCTCAGTAGCCATGATTACCACAAGCGATATCTATAATATCGATGCACTGACAGTACCATGGCCCCATTTTGTCTATACCGATGGCTATAGGGCTTTGCTGGCTTAGTTTCATTTTCGTACTCAAGCCTAACGCGCATGTCATTTATGCTCTACTCAGTTCCAAACTCGAGATTCAGTCCAAGGAATCTGCACAGCATTTAAGAGACGTTGTAATAGCAGTTTCATACCACCATCTTTAAGGCCGATACCTAAGAGTAATTGCACTATATCGAAGCGGTAGTTTCTAGAGATTAGACTGGGGTCGTTTCTAAAATGCGGCCCACCAAAGATCCAAACTTTAACCTACATCCATCTGGATCAAAACCGATCTCGAGGATGAATTTAATGTACTTATTACGATCACGCCCTCTAAATTTGATGGGGGGCCCTCCCAAGTGACCCCAAAACTGAGAACACCCCGGAACTTTGATCTGCGTCGATATTGAACAAACCCGAATATAGCCTAATTTGACCATGTCATTTTCATTGTCATTCCGTTCGTATCACCTTGTTTTGACTTTTTATTGACATTGACGTTGAAATAGAGTCCAAAGCATGCTGTTTAACAATCTTCGGGTGATAGATGAAATCTATAATCACGTACTCCCAAATATGAAAGAATTAGCCGAGCGTGAACAAGAATGCCGAATACAACGTCATTTTCATAAACGGAATGAGAAAACTGGGTCTTTCGCTGAGCTTCAATCCCAATATTGCCATCAACCAATGGAGCACCACAGTAGATCTCATAATCGAAGGAGTGATCCATGCAAAGGCGATCATAGTGGAAATGCAAACCATGAACAACTGTTTCATGGACAACAAGACAGTGTTCCCTTGAATCGGTTCGAATCAAGAAGCATGAAAAACGCCTAATAGATTGGTTAAAGGTTGCAAAAACTGAGTAATTATTATGAGTCAAAAATCACATTTGGCGGCCGGAAGCAACAAGACATGTCTGGATGGTTTATTTGTTTTTGGTTTATGGAGGTTTAACGTCCCTAAGCGAATCAGGCGGTGAGACACGCCGTAGTGAAGAGCTGCGGGAATTTAGACCACCTGGGGTTGTTTAACGTGCACTGACATCGCATAGTACACGGGAGTCTAGAATTTCGCCTGCACCGAAATTCGACCACTGCGGCCGAGATCGAACCCGAGTCTTCGGGCCAGCAACCCAGCACCATAACCGCTTAGCCACCGCGGCTAAGACACGTCAGGAGCTAAGAACGCCAAACCATACTAGAATCAAGAACAGCTATCGCTCGGCTATTCTGAGTATCATAGGTAAGCCGCTGCTAACTTTAGCGGTAATGTTTTTTAATACATGTGGTATTTTCGATGCGCGTTACAGGACGCATGCAGATTCAACTCAATGTTAACTACTCACACAACTACTCAACTCCTGTTTTCAGCTGTTACAGCCATTGTGAGCTCGGTGAGTAAGCGTCTGCCGCTAAGCATGTATTCTCGCTTGTTTTCGTGAGCAAGTAATTTTAAACTTATGTTTCGTGAGCACCAAATGTCAAAAGGTAGTTGAAAGTACACGGTGTCTTATTTATATGCTTTAATTTCACTATGCTATACAGTTGATGCTTGGGGGATTTCAACTGCTTGTTTTTTCAGATGAGTTCGTTCCCGTGACGTGTTATTATTATTTTATTTCTTGTTTTACATTGCATATCAACTTTGTTTTCATGCTATGTGCGAAAAGCACTTTTCAGACAAGATCTAAATCCATCCTCTGAAGGAAGAAAAGGTAAGATAATGGAGTTGCAACGTGATCTTCTCGCGAGAATATACCCTTTTACCTCTCCGAAATGGACACGATACAGCTGCTGGCAATAAGCATTGGCCACCGCAGTCGTTGCTGTACCCGCACTCATCGCTGCGCCATATCTGTGATCCGTGACCAGTTCATCAAGCGGAGTTTCACGCTACCGATCTTCTTCAATCAGAACATGATTGTTCTAACATTGCGAAGCAAATGTGACAGTCCTGTAACAATGTTTAAGAAGCACATGCTTTGTTTACAAAACGTGAAAGTTTCTGATCAGAAGCCATCCATGATATAAGAATGACGAATTAATCATGACAATACCAAGCCTGAGATACATCTAAGGAACGAAGATACATAGAGGAAAGAATCGAAACCCTTTTAAGTCCCACCTCTTTAGACCACCAGAAGTGATAGGCTACATCTCATGGCTGAGTTAAGCTCTGTAGACAGGTGAGCACGCGAACATATCTGCATTGCTTTGCCCGGGGAAATAATATTACATTTTTCTTTTCGAAATCAAAGCATCAGACATGCTTTCTTCCGTTTAGGCTCACGACCCAGGAAGAATATTTGTTAATTAAGTAGACCCGTGGTGGTGTTTACACGTGATGTAATAATATTGTGAAGTTCCTACAAGGCGAACTAAAGACGTATTAAAAATATCATGGTGCATTGGAGCAACTGTTTCTTAATGAATAATGACCCCACTGATTATCCCGCTGTGTTTTGTTCCTGTAGGTGCCGAAACGCACCTTGGAAGTGTAGTTCACTAATTTCGTCTGAACCACGCTGCCTGCATTTTTCGAATGATATAATGATGCAACGTTGGCGATAAAACTACGGTTTTATGACTGTTGAAACTCACGAAATGAAACCAAAAAAAAAAGAGCTGATGCACACGACAGTAAAAATAAGCACAGAGGATCACCTAGCGACCAAGGCTGCTTTAAAAATAAAAAATTTAATGCTAATAAATTGTCTAACACAGCGTTAGAAAAAATTATAATAAAATGAGCAGTTCCAAGTGCGTCCTTAACAAGAAAAACATGATTTTGCGATTAAAGACTTACGCCTTCTTGTACCTTGCCCCTTTACTGACACCTTTCGAAGGGATAGCGCGAGCAAAAATTTTGAAGCTGCCTTTTGTTATGAAAGGGACTGTACAAGCAAAAACATTCTTCAGTCCGAAGTACATCAGTCAGCATCATTAACAAAAGCCTCTCTCATGTCTCCCCAATTAACCCTATGCTTTGCCAGCTGCGCCCACCGTATGCCCGCAAACTCCACCGCCCACTCAACTTTCTTGCCCCCCCCCCCCTGCGTTTCCCTTCTCTCGGAATCCACTCCGTTACCCTTAAGGATCAGCGATTATCTTCCCATTCCTTTATACGCCCTGCCCTAGCCCATTTGGTTGTCTTGATGTCGACTAAAATGTCATTTACTTGCGTTCGTCTCGGACCCACTCTACCCGTTTCAGAGCTCCATCCATCATTTTTCAGACCATAGCTCGCTGCGTTGTGTTTAACTTGAGCTGCACACTTTTCTTTTGCTTCCACGTTCCTGCCCCGTAGATGAGTATCGGTAAGAGACAGCTGTTGTTGACATTTCTCTTGGGGGATATTGGTAAACTGCTACTCATGATCTGAGAGAAGCTGCCATATGCGCTCCACCTCATTATTACCCTTCTAGTTATTTCCATCTCATGATCCGGATAAGCTGTCACTACCTGCTTTAAGTAGACCTACTCCTTTACAATTTCAGCACCTCGCTGCCAATTCTAAACTGCTGTTCTCTTGCTAGACTGTTGAACATCGCCTTGGTTTCCTGCAATAATTTTTTATACTTACCACTCTGCTCTGCCTGACTAACTCATTGATCATGATTTGCAGTTCATCTCCTGAGTGACTCAGCAAGGCAACGTCACCAGCGAATCGCAGATTATTTAGTTATTCTCCATTAACTCTTATTCCAAATCATGTCCTCCGAATACCTGCTGTAAACGTGTGGTGAATAGCATTGCCTGGATCGTGTCTCCTTGCAAGACGCCCTTCCTTATTGGAATTTTATTGCTGATTTTATGGAGGACTATGGTAGCTGTACAGTTTCTATAAATATCTTCCAGTATTTTGACATAAGGCTCATCTTCATCCTCATTACGCAATACCTGTATGAATGCTGAGGTTTCCACTGAGTCGAATGCTTTCTCATAATCAATGAAGGCTATATACAAGGGTAAAGGAAGAGCCTATAGCGCAGAGTAGCCAGGACACAGAAGAAACGAGCAACACGAGCGCTAACTTCAAGCAATTTTTTTTTCACACATGCAACATATATATACATCAAAGACACGTCATCACTTGCGCTAACAGTACCGTTCAGTATGCTCATTACGCCACCTGCACCATACATAAGTCGCATAAGATACATAAGTCACATAAGAAACAAGAGTTCTTTATCAAATAAAAAGATAGAGGAAGTGCTTACACATGTCTCGCCCGAGGCATTTATCCTTTCAGCTTCGTTTATTTTATGTGATAAAGAACTCTTGTTACTGAGGCAACGGTACTGTTAGCACAAGTGATGACGTGTCCTTGATGTATATATAAGTTGCATGTGGGAAATAAAATTTTTTGGAAATTAGCGTTCGTGTTGTTCGGTTCTTCTGTGTCCTGTCTACTCTGCGCTATAGTCTCTTGCTTGAATATGCACCAACAAGCCCAAAAAGCCGCTCTTTTGAACTACATTTCTAGTACAACGGGCCCTTTCATCAACGTAGGCCACAATCCTTGTGCTACAGTCGCAGCTATAGCGCATGCCATATGTCGTGCGCGTTCGTTGACTTTTTGCATTCGTAACAAGGTGCTTCCTGAGGATGTGAGGTGGTTTTTTGGAGGATTTGTCCCATCAGCTGGACTCGGCACTAGGGCTTGCAAGCTCGCGAAGTACGAGTGTTACAGGCAAGCTCGAATCTACAGGCAGAGCCTCGAGGCTCAGATTCTCTCCAGCAGTGAAGGCCAAGCCACCTGGCGAACTCTTCGAGAGTGCCAACGACTGAAGCCCAAACAACCGAATTCATATAGACGCAGCATTTGTCAAAACTGCTGACTGAAGTTTCTAGGAAGCCGAAGGATACCCGTAACGCCATCCACAAGTTGGAGGCTTTGGACCTAACGGAGTATGTGTCCAAAGTGCTATCTTTGGGACCTAAGTCCGCCGTAGAGCTGAAGCCGTCAGCACCACTACTACTTTAGATGGTACGACAAGTTTTGCAGCATGCAACGCAACTGGAATCCCACCGATATATATCCGATGGAGTCGACGTCGTGCACCGCTCCAAGGCAGGTTGTTCCAATATACCTCTCAAGCGCGTCGAGACCTACATAAGGGAAAATGGACTGTCCGTACTTCCAGAAGACGAAGAAGGTGTATTTGCTATTTCATCCTTAGAACTTTACTCTTCGAAGGCAGACAAAGCTGTGTCTTGCGTGTTTGACTCACGTGACGATATAGCGATATCGCAAGTAAAGGCCGAAGCAAAGAAGCTATGTAATCGGTCCAACCTTACCAAGCTTGCAAAATTAATATTTGAGTCAAAGAAAGATTTTCTAGACGTGTTTTTCAGCGTTAAAACGCATAACCCGGAACAACCAGTCAGGGTTATCATTTCTGAAAATGCCACATGGCTGAAAACTGTCGCCATGTATTTGCAAGAAAAGTTGAACCTTTTACGGAATGACAATCCTTTTGCTGTTAAGAATTCTGGTGAAATCATAGAGTTTGTACGAAACTGGCCTGGTGGAAGTATTAACGCGTTTTCAGTGGATATTAAGGATCTATATTATTCGTTGCCAAATGACAAGGTGCTTTGCTGTGTTGAGGATTATATTGAAAATTTCGGATGTGTTGCCTTCCAAAACACGGCGAGTATGTCAGTGGCCGACTTCCTGGAGCTTTTACCATTTTACTTGAAATCAACCTTTATATACTGGAAAGGAAAACCATACCTTCAAAACGATAGAATATGTATCGGATGATGCTTGGCCCCGGTTTTAAGTAACTTGTTTCTATCCCAACTTGGGAACACTGCTATTATTCGCCTTAATGGTAAGGACGTTGTGAAAATCTTTATATTTGTAGATGATTTCCTAATCCTTGTTAACAGTGACTCTTGCTCACTAAAATCAAAGGCCGCAGGCATTTTATCCATCATAAAGGTTGTTTTGAACCCCTTGTTTTAACCACTGAATTTCCAGTAAATGACTATCTGGTTTCTAGACCTCAACTTCATCTTTCATCCTAGTCATATTTGCTGGGCCTACCAGCCTCGTAGTAACAAGCATATTTTACCCTATCATTGTTCACAATCCAAGCTAGTAAAAAGCACCATCGCCAACACGTGTTTTGAGAACTCCCTGAGAAAATCAAGTACGCACAGGATGTATGATAGTTTTAAGCAGCAGACCAAAAGGCTGACTGATGCTGGGTACCCCGATGATGTCTAGGTGTCTATTGCCGAGAAGCTTCTCAGAAAACTGAATGAAGATCAAATCCAAACGGCCCCCATGCTAGGTGAAAGGAAGCGCTTTATTGTATTGCCATATTTGCATCAGATTTCTCACAATCTGAAAAGAATTTAACAGCGCGCAAACGCAACTGCCGTATTTTCGGCAGCAAAGAAACTTGCCTGATTGTGCAAGATTAGAAAAACCAACAACGGAACACGTGGATGCACGACTCGTCATCAGAAGCCGTATGTGACATGCCTTGAAGGTGTCGTATACAAAATACCGTTATCGTGTGGGGGCCATTACATCGGCCAGACGGGGAGGTGCCTCAATCAGCGATTGATGGAACACGCACGCGACGTCAAGAATGGGAAAGAGAAATCACTTGTTAACCACATTCGTTCATGTGAATCTAAAACATGCAAACCAATTTTTTAAAAACTGCTGTGCTAGCAAAATGCAGCGACATGACCACGCGACTAATAGTTTAAGCTGAAAGGTTAAATGCTTCGGGTGAGACATGTGTAAGCACTCCCTCTATCTTTTTATGTGATAAAGAACTCTTGTTTCTGAGGCAACGGTACTGTTAGCACAAGTGATGACATGTCTTTGATGTGTATATATGTTTCATGTGTGAAATATAATTTATTGAAAGTTAGCGCTCATATTGTTCGTTTCATCTGTGTCCTGTCTACTCTGCGCTATAGTCTCTTGCTGGACCATGCTCCAACAAGCCCAAAAAGCCAAGCTTTTGAACTACAAGGGTTAGTTATATTCTGCGCATTTCACTATCATGTGATTGATAGCGTGAATATGATCTATTGTGGAATATATTTTTAACGATAGCGTGCCTGATCATTTGGGTGATTAAATTCTAAGGTTTCCCTGACTATTAGCGATTAACTTAGTAAATACCTAATAGGCAACGGCCAGTAAGGTGATCGGTCTGTAATTTTTCATGTCCTTGGCATCTCCTTTCTTCTGAATTAAGATTATATTTGCGTTCTTCCAAGTTTCTTGTGCGGTCGAGGTCATAAGGCATTGCGTATACAGGGCGGCTAGTTTTTGTAGCAGAATCTCCCCTCCGTCTTTGAACATATCTGTTACCTGATTCTCACCAGCTGCTTTTCCCCTTTTCATTGCTCCTAAGGCTTTCTTTATTTCCTGCTTCGTTACCGGCGGAATCACGGATTGCTGTGAGCTACCGTCTGTATCTTAGACGTTCTGATTACATTGTGCACTGCATAGATTTGTGTATAATTCTTCGGCTACTTTAACTATCTTCATAATGCTAATGACATTGCCCTCCTTGTCTCAACACATACCTCTGCTTTTTACCCACGCCTAGTTTCCTCTTCGGCGCTTTTAGTAAACCTCCGCTCTTTATAGCTTGCTAAATTCTCTCCATGTTAAACTTCTGTATGTCGACTACTTTGCATTTGCTTATTAAGTTCGATAGCACTGCTGCTTCTAATTTGTCTTCAAGGCTAGACACCGTCATGTTTTGGCGTTTCTAAATCAGATCTTTTGTCTCCTGGGATATCTTTCAGGTATCCTGTCGAAATCTCCTACCACGTACTTCTAGGGTGCACTCTGTAATAATAGCAGTGAGATCATCGTACCCTCTATGAACATTAAGACCGTGTTGCTTAGTTAAAGCCCAATATCTGTCCTGTGGGATATTCCTGAATTCCGCTACTTTCCCCCTTCTCGAAGTAAGAACCTCGAAGTAATTTCAGTTGTACCGCAGGGATCCGTCCTGGGACCTTTATTATTCCTTATATATATTAATGATGTTAGCTCTTGTATTGTCAAAGGAGTGAAAATCAGACTTTGTGCTGACGACTGTGTGATATACACAGTCGTGCAGGGAGTCGAGGATCAATGGAAACTCAATCTGTCATTAAATAACATTGCTCTCTTGTGCAAAACGTGGGGCATGAAAATAAACGTAGAAAAAACTAAGTATTTAAGTGTAAGTCATAAAAAATCGTTTTTAAGGTTTAGCTACACATTAGGGGGGTCCATTCTCAGCCAAACAGACACTGTTAAGTATTTAGGGGTTACACTTACACACACAATGAAATGAGATGTACATATTAACAACACCTGTGCAAAAGCGTTTAAAATCACTAGGATTTTTACGAAGAAAATTAGGCAAGGCTCCTCCTGAAGTAAAACTTAAAGCCTACAAAACTCTAGTCCGATCAATTCTGGAGTATGGTAGTATAGTCTGGAACCCCCCTCAACACTACCTGATAGATTGCTTGGAAAGGGTGCAAAATAAAGCACTACGATTTATCTACACGAAATACTCCCGGTTTGAAAGTGTCAGTGCTCTTAGAACACAAGCAGGCATTCCCACACTTGCGAGCAGGCGTCGCGTTGCCGCCATGAAGCTTCTTTTCATGCTTTACCATGGGTCGCTCCGTATCAATAAAGATCAGTATCTGCAGCCACCACACCGTCACACTAAACGAAAAAATCATGATAAGCACATCCGGCCATACGTTACACGGTGCAACACTTTTAAGTTTTCTTTTTTTCCGTCGTCCGTAGAGATTTGGAATTCTTTGCCGGGGGATGTTGTTGACGATTCTGTGTCTAGCTTTGTGAATAAGGTAGAATCTTTGTTTCACTCAGTGCCATAACGCGGAAGCTTTTTTTATTTTATTTTTTTTTGCGCCTTTATACCGTTTGATATTGGTTGGAATGATGTTCTGTTTCAGATAACAAGTTCTAGTGTTAATATACTTTACATAGTGTTGTACATTGTGAATACCTTTGTAACCCACTGCCTGTATAGGCCTGTCAAAGGCTTACAGTATTGCTAAATAAATAAAATAAGCCGTTTATGGGCTTCCGCTTCTATAGTTTCTTCTCTTCGCTCTTTAAATGTAGGCTAATTCGAAACTTACCACTCTGTGGTCGCTACACCACACCCTTCTGACGACCTCCAAATTCTACACAATGCCAGATATAGTCTATATTTGAATGCTCGTATCTGTAGATGCAGTCAGTCGATGAGATAGATATCTCTGAACAAACCTCGTCCAGCTAACCGGTTCCTCATGTACAGAGTGAAGCACTCAGTATAGCAATGCGAAATTGTAAGGTACGGCTTCGCAAAAGGCTATCAGAACATCATATTGATCTGGGCCACACCTGAACATACACCTCAGAGATGAGGAGCTGAAAGTTGTATTAACGCAGCGCAGCCTTTATGGCATGCCGGTATATCTCTCCAAGGTGGCATATTTCTTCGGAGCCCATTCTCACCCAAGACTGCGAAACTAATCAAGCTATGGTGGAATATTCGGCATGCCTATCGAGTGACAACAGCTAACATCTGCAAGGGCAGTGAACGATTCCTTTCGTACTCACGTTTTTGCAAGCGTTCCTACCTGCATGCAGCACATTCCCACCGGTGTTAACTGGAATCTTGCTGTACTGTTTTATGCCACAATTCATAGTACCACAAACCATATAGTAATAACCTTCAAGTCTATTTGAACAACAATCCCAAACAATATGGCCGCCATGGTGGCGCAGTGGTAAAGGCGCTTGGCTGCTGAACCGAAAGATCCGACTTCGATCCCGGTTGCCGCGGTAGGATTTCGATGCAGACAAAATGCTGCAGGCCCTTGTACTGCGCAGTCAGCGCACATAAAGAATCCCAGGTGTTTTGTTGAGTTATGTGTCGTCTAAGCAACTCAGGCTATCATGCGCCAAGATCAAGTTATAAGAAATTGTTTTCTGTAAATTTTGCAAAGGCATAAAAGATATTGCGTTGTAGAAAGCCTAAAAGATTATACCTTAATTCTGCCCAGTATTGAGAGAAAAACAAGAATAACAAATGGCCAATATTAAAGGTTTTAAGGTGGGTGGGTACCCTCATCAGCCGTCGTTGCGTGGGCAAAGACTGGAGGACACCAACAAATGAAAATAAAAAAAAAACCTAAGCCCTTTTCTCAGTAATAAGAAAGTGGCTGAGGTGCATCACGCAAAGTACTGGGTCATGTTTTACATATCTTTAAGAACAAAAGCTTCGGTTAAAAATATAAAAACGCAGGACAGGTCCACAATTGCATTTTTGCCTTAGGACAGTGATAGATGAAAAGGAATACATTTGTTATAAAACGGAGAGAAGCTCTTTTTTCGTAGCTTTTCCTGTTTCGAACATGAAATTAAAATGTGACTGAAAGTTCATGTCCACATGCTCAAACTGTTTCGTCTTCTTTTGTTAGCAGAAAGTTGTGTGTAATGTGTGTGGCCTACACGGAGACTGCAGATAATGACTTCCTTGAAACTTTTGTTGTGCACACATCAATTCCAGTCACATACAATTGGCATTATTAAGTGTAGCTTGTTATTTACTTCGCTGTTCCAAGTGGACTGCCACATTTCCTTTGCCTTACATTGTAGTAATTTCATGGAATCTTTATAGGGTACATTTCCATTTTTTATTTCCTTGCCACAAGCTTGAGCAGCGCGCACATCTGCTCTTTGATTGCCTTTTATGCGGAGATGACTTGGTACCCAGTACAATCTTATAATTTCTCCTTCAGCTATGGCTGTTGTGATGTGCTGTATGCGGTTGGCAAGCCGCGGAGTTATTGCATTTCTGGAATGAAGGGCTGTGAACACACTTAGCGAGTCTGTAAATAAAGGTGTTATCGAGGTTCTCATTTACTACTTTTCTAAGGCTACCAAGGTAGTGTCACATTCCGCAGTGAAGATGGAGGCGCAATGTGGAAGTCTTACTATTTTAATCCAGTTTTCCTGTTACAACTGCGCTTCCATCTTAGGCGTCTCTTTTGAACCGTCACTACAAAAAGCTGCACAATTACTGTTCTTTTCTTCAAGTGTGAGGAATTCTTGTATCATATGTTTTGCGGATTTTGTTTTTTACGGAATTGCGTTAGATTGAGATCACAGATATCCGAAACTTGTACCATTCGGAAACGGACCTCGCCTTCGAGCAATGCTTGGCAATATGTCTAGTGCTCCGAGGTTCTGGCACATGTCTTCAAATCGCAAGAGCAGTGGACGGGTAGCTTGCGCTTTATTGTTAAAGAGTACTATAGATGGGCACTCTGTAGCGATTAGGTAACAAATATGTTTGTGCAATGAACGGATTTTTAGAATGTACGAGCATGGCTCTTCTGTAAGTAAGTGACGGCTCGTTGGTTTCAACATACTGACTATTTATAGGTGACGTCCTGTAAGCACCAGTTGAAAGGCGTAAACCTAAATTGTGCACTAGGTCGTGTGGTTTCAAGTACGATGGCCTTGCTGAAAGATGTATCCAGGATTGTACCACAGAGTGGTAAATATTTAGAATACTTGCCCTGTCTTTATGCCCCAATGTTTATGTGAAAGGGCTTTGAGTTGGTTCATATTAATGCCTGTCTCTGATTAATGCATTATTATGAGGCACAAAGTGAGTTTTTCGTCAGATGTTATACCTAAAAATTTGTGTTCATTTTTTACGAGCAACTCGGTTTCGTTCAGACGCAGGATCGGATCTGCCTGTAATCCTCGTTTGAATGAGAAAATATTGGCTACTGTTTTCTGTGCAGAAAACCGGATGCCATTTCTATCTGCCCGTGATGCGAATTTGTTAATAGTGTTTGCCTTTCACATGTCGATATGTTGGAGGATGTTAAAGCTATCTGGAGGAAATCTACATAAAGTGAACACATAACAGACCTTGGTATTATTTTATTAAGAGAATTCATTTTTACAATAAATAGATTTGTGCTGAAAATACACCCTTTAGGTACTCCATTTTCTTGAATAAATTTCCTAGAAAGGTTGAGCCTAGGCGACAATAAATGAAAGGTTAGACAAAAAGTTTTAAGGGAGTTCAGCACACTGCCACGGCTGCCGTGCTGAGCTAAATCCTGAAGAATCCCGAACCTCCATGTTGTACCATGTGGTTTTTCTAAATCTAAAAAGACTGCTAGACAGCATTTTTTGGGGGATAAAAACTTCTCTGACAGTATTTTCTTGACAGAATAGGTGATCTCTTGTGGAGCATCCTTTTTTAAAACTGCATTGATGGATATCTAGAAGTTCTCAGGATTGAAGGACAAAAGTTAATCTTATAATCAAGACACTTTCAAAGGATTTGGCGAGGCAGCTGGCAATGGCTATGGGTCTATAAATGCTAGGAGATGTTGGAGTTTTTTTTAGGTTTAAGAAACGGTACAATAACAGCTTTTTTCCAGCCTTCAGGTGTTTCCGTGATATTTAAACTGTGTTAAAGAATCAGAAAAATGCTTCTACGGTAGGCTCAGACAGATGGGCAAGTATTTCATAGTGTATTTGGTCGGCTCCTGGAGAAGTTTTTTCCGGCAGACAGCGCTCTGTTTATTTTTTAGAAAGTAATTAAATTGTTGTATTGTTCTTTTCCACCTACACTTAACGTGAGTGTTTTTCGGTTACGTTTTTGTGCTTTATAAAGGACTGCGTATATTGCGATGAACTTGAAACTGCGGCGAAGTGTTCACCCAAAATGTCTTCTTGTTTCCCAATACTTCTTTCTGTGCAAGGTTTTGTAGAAGAGGAATTCTGAACGGTGAGAAGTTATTTCCGAAGCTGCTCCCACATTTTTTTAGATGTGATTTGACCGTTTATAGATGAAACATAACTCTCCCATGAAACTTTCTCGGCAATGCGACAAATGTATCAAGGTTTAGCTCTTGGTTTTCTAAAATTTACGAGATTTGAATGTGCCGGACACTTGAAAAATATACCCCAAACTCTATTTTGTTGTTTTTTGCTTCCTTCTACTATATTGTCCACCACAGTTTGTGGTTTTGTCGCACTACTTCAGAAGACTGCGGAATAGCTAATTCTGCAGCCATTACGATACATATGGTTAAATTTTAGTTTTTCTGATCGATGACCAGGTTATACTTTAGGTGGTCGAAGTTTCCGGATCCATTCACTACGGCGTTTTTCATAGCCTGATTTGTTTTGAGATAATAAACCCTCCTACAAAAAAAGTCTACTGACGCCTAATTATTGCGGCTATACTGGAATCGTTTTGCGAACATCTGTAAGTATGAAAGGAATCTCAGACGAAGGTGGGTGCCTTTGGAGATGACATGGATTGCGCATTTCGTTTGAAAATTTTGCGTATCGGGAAACACTACAAGCCAAGTGGCATCGCTATGGCTCGTGTCTGTACATTGTTACTTACGGACGCCTCTGAGGGAGTAAGAATGCCGCCAATAATTTTTTAAATCAGTTCCTAATATCTGCTCGTGCATTCAGTACCTGCAAAGGCAAAACAGTGAACAAGTGTCAGCTTGTACTAGATGTCGAGGTAGGTGCCGCCTTCCTCCTCGTCTTGAAGCGCCGGCACACTGTTCTCTGCGGCAAGGTGGAGACCGCTGTGTCCCGTAATAGACAATAGGCTGCTTTGGCCCTCATAAACAAGACCAAGTTGCTACCGCGTCTCTGTTATGCACCGCATCGAATGGCACAGCTTGTCTGCGGAATAGAAATGGCACACTTCAAGGTTTCGTCGCGCATGCCGGGACTAATACACAAACCGAGCGAAGCGTCGAAGGTCGTACCTAGTGTCAGGCTACCGCAGGAGGTAGCAGGCGTAGCGTGTTCTTAGACGTCATCCTCCGAGTCGGTACCGTCCTCGCTGCTGCCGCTGGAAGGCTCGATCAACCACTGCCACTCCCGTACCAGTCTCTCCAGCAGCAGGCGCCGGCGAATTGCCTGGTCCTGAGGGTCGTCGTCAATGTGCTGAATCTTCTGGATAGCTGCGGAGAGAAGAGAAAGTATGTTGCTTTCCACGGCAAAGCAGAACAGAGTACTCACCAGGTTACACAGAGTCCGAGAAGCAGAACCGTCCTGTCGGTAGCAGTGCCGAGTGCAAAATGGGCGCATGGCGATTTCGGGGCTACCTATGCGGACCAGCGGAAAGGAAGCGATGCATATGAAAGAGAAAGAGCGATAAGCGACCAAAATTAAAATGAAGAAACTAGAAGGGGGAGGGGGATGGTGGAGGGTGACATAGCCATTTTTATCAGAGGGCCTGGACTTATCCTTTTTCTTTTGCTTGGCCTGGAGATTATATCAGATTAGTTATCTCCATTCCTCAGCTTTTCGCGACAAGGCCTGTCTTGTTGGGGTGTCGTGGTCATCGGATTTTTGCAAGCGTTTTCGTTCAGCGACATTGTATTTGTGTGGCCTTTTGCTGTTAGCTGGGGGGATATTGAGGCGAACTGTGGTTCGATAAAGAAGGCGCAAGAGCAAAAGCTGCTCAGTGCGCAATGCAAGTCAGCATCTATAGACAAATAATGCAAGCCTTCTCGTGTCCTAATAAAATTTTAGAAATGCATAGCACCTTTAAAAGTTACTTGGGTACACTAACTAAACCTGTCGATGGACTGGAAACCAAGCTTGTGCCTGTACCTTGTAAGCAGCTTCCAGAAAGCTTCAACTGCGATGTTCGCAAACTCGAAGAGAAAATTGATCATTTGGAAAACCGTTTTAGAATGTCGAATGCATTGTTCTTAGGTGTTAAACATACCGACTGTTCAGAAACGTAGGAAGTTACCGAGGCTCTTCGTGAATTCTGCCAAAATAAATTAGGTGTTTCAGTACAGTCTATTGGAAGGGCCCAGAGTCTTGTCCGCTACTCAACTGATAAAATTCGACAAATAATTGCGAAATTCTAGAATAAAACAGAAATGAGCCCTTTGGTCAGGAACGGCAATATGCTTAAAGAATCCCACTTCAGGATAGCACGTGACTACTCTGTTGATGTGGGCGATAAGCCTCGAAAACTTTGGCAGTTATCGAAGTCTGTAAAGAAGGAGTGACCGTACCCTCCTTGTCTTCATCAAGGTGGTTATAAATGATGTTTTACATCTGGGACACGGACGCCAACTGCGCGGTTCGTCTGGAAACCTCAGGAAATGATACGCCAAAAGCAGAAGCTCACACCCAGGGAAGTCCAAATGACTGACACAATAACCTACTTGCCTTAACACTTTCAAGTAACACTTCCTTGCTACCACTTAATAAGGATAGTTGTGATATCTCGTTATCTTTCATTTATACAAATTTCAGAAGCACCATCTCCAAAGCCATCACTATTTCCTTGCTCCTCGACTCATGTTCTGTTTCATTAATTGAGCTCACGGTAACGTGGGTTGCGGAGAACGTTTTTGACGTCAAAATATTTTGTTACCTGGGCAACGTTCAATATGTTTCGCTGCGACAGGGCGAATAGGAGAGGCCGCGGTATTCGGTTGGCAATGAAAGAATTAATATAGGATCACTCAGCTCTTCCTGCAATCTACCAATGGCTCCATTCTGATGGTCTGCCACGCCAAAGTCAACGATGAAGTCTGCAGGGGGATTATATCGGTCCATGAGCAGGAAACTTCTACCACCTTGAAATCTAATGTACAGTGGCGCGGAGGAGAGAAAGCCTTCATCCGCAAGTTGGGGAAGTCGACGATTGCCCTGCTCACCTTCGTGGGGCATAGAGTACCGCGTTACGTGCACTATAACAGTGTGGTGACTGTGGTGCGTGAATATAAGCGGACTATTCCCGCGTGTTTCCGATGCGGCACCATGGGTCACCGCGTGGAATTACGCCCGAATCTTCAAGACAATCGCTGCGGACACTGCGGCCAAGCGGTCGCAGTCCTCGAAGACGGCAACATGGCGTCCCACGAGTGCAATACCTACTGCATCGTCTGCGGTGGCGCCCATCTTACGGGCTCGCAAGACTGCAAAGCCAAATTACTACGGCTGCAACAACCGGGCAGCACTACCGGTCATAGAAAACAACCTCAGAGTGCTGTGGCCTCGGGTCCTGGCACAGCTCCGAAAGTCCCCCCGCCTAGCAACAAGATAGTGCAAAATCGGACAAGCTCCAGCGGCGGGCGCCTTACCTGGGCGTGCCCCAAGCCTCCTCGACCAACTAAGAACGCGTCCCGTGATCCAGGTACCCCCGCATTCCAAAACGGTTATTTTCGGCCTCTCGTGGGCCCTCCGCTTGGCGCGCCAAAGAAGACATCACAGCCCAAGGTATGCAGCCGAGATGGGCCTCCTCGGCCTTCCCATACTCCGCTACCTTCTCCTCCACCAAATATTCCTCCTCCTCCCCCCCTTAACTCTGATGTCGCGGACCTCCGCCGCGAGCTCGAGACCCTCCGGGCACAGAATGCTCAACTCCACGCCAAAATTCACGCGCTAGAAATGGCTCGGTCCTCCCCGCCCACTGCACAGGTAGCTCCGGAATCGATGCAAGAAGTGCCGGCGGATCCGACACCCTCTAGCTCTGACGTGCGTTTCACCGACCTCGAAAATGCCCAAGCCCAATAAACGACTCAGATGTCCAATTTTGGCCAAATCCAAGACAACCTGCTCAATGCAGTCACGGCAACAGTTACGGCCGCCATGACAGCAAACATTAAGACGTGGCTAGGGTCAAGCCCTCGGCTTCTCCGCCGAATGATACCCCTCAAAGACGCGAACCGCTCGTCAAACTTCAATCGACCCATTGACCTAACCGAACTCTCGGAGGAGCCAGAACCGCTTCCGCTGCAGGTGGCGGAACATGTTCCGGCTCTCCAAGGCAGTCTCTCTTCAAATCGGCATGGCTGCGTCCACTCCCAACCAACTTCCTAGAGGGCGCCGCCCCCCGCAAAGACAGCAAGCTCTTTCCCTTGTACAGTAGAATTGTCGGGGTTTCAAAGACAGGTACAAACGCGCCAACTTAAGGGCGTACATTGACAACCTTGAACACCCCGCCGCAGTCTTTGCGTTGCAAGAAACTGGGGATGCGGTCAATCTCTCGGGCTGTAGTACTTTCCAGCGAGACCCGTTCACCTGTCTCCTAGTCCATAACGCCTACACAGCGCAGAAGGTTAATCTCGACCTAAATCTGGAATATTCGTACGTGATGGTCTCTGTCTTCCCTCTACGGCGAACAGATAGTCCCGCATACATCCTTAATATCTACTGCCTCCCGAAACTCAAAAATATCAGTTTTTCTAACATCTTTAGCGCAGCGCTAAGGATCGCGGGTCGCGACCCCCTCATAATAGTGTAGCGATTTTAACGCCCCCTGTCCAATGTGGGGCTATCGCAAGGAAAAGCCGTGTGGTCGTAAGTTGGCAGAACTTATATCTACGCTGGGCATCACTCTTCTAACCTACCCTGCTCACCCGACACGTGTAGGGAATTCCGTCACTCGGGACACCTGCCCCGACCTTACCCTCACGAAACACATCCGACACGCAGAGTGGATCAACACTGAGGACACCGTTGGTAGCGACCACTGCATACTGAACACTGTAATTTACACTCGACCCTTACATCGCCCCCTTGCAACAGCCAAACTTCCCGACTGGAATGCTTTCCGCCAGGCCCTCCCAGTAACTTCTCTCTTGGAGCAAGACTACTCAACTTGGGCACACGGACTCATGCAAACACTCCGTTCACACGAAAAGCAGATCCAGCTTACGGAGCGTGCATCGGACGTGGATAACCACCTGATACACATCCGGGAAGCTCGCCGCAGCCTCAGTAAACGATGGGGGCGGCAAAAACACAATCGTAGGCTCCGCGCTCGCATCTCTGACCTCACCAAGCAAGCTGTCGAGTATGCTGCCCAGCTCGCTGACAATAACTGGGTAGATAGACGCAACAGCGCAGCAAGACAGATGTCAATCCGCAACACTTGGCGGCTCTTTAGGAGTCTCATAGGACCCACACAAACACGCTCGGAAACCCAGAAACACCTCACTAGCGCAATACACAATTTCTAAGGAAACACAGAGCAGCTAGCGACTGTCTTACGCTCAAAATACCTCAGTCAGGATCAAGATCCGCGCGGGAAGGATTATTCGTATGCAGGCAACGATAATCCGGAACTGGATCAGCTTTTCCAGCTTCACGACCTTCGCGCGGCTCTTGCCAAAATGCGCAGGGGGACGGCGCCCGGGAGGGATAAGGTCACAGTCAAACTGTTGGCAAACCTTCCCGATTGGGCATACGAAACCCTACTTGAATATATCAACACCATTTGGACCCGGGACACTTCGTTGCCACCTGATTAGAAGACATCATTGGTAACCTTTATCCCGAAGGCGGGGAAACCGGTAAACACAGACAACCTCCGGCCCATCTCCCTCACTTCATGCGTAGGGAAACTTATGGAAACGATGGTCCATGACCGCCTCTCGGAATATCTCGAGAACAAGAACACCTTCGCCGACACCATGTTCGGCTTCCGACCTCATAAGTCCGCACACGACATACATTTACAGCTTCATCGCGAGGTTCTCGAACACATAGAACACCGACACAATGACAATATAGTCCTAGCACTCGCGCTGAAGGGTGCGTTTGACAACGTTAAACACGGCGTCATATTAAAACATCTTATCGAGACCAACTGCGGTCCTCGTACATTCAACTACATCAAACATTTCTTAACAGACCGCTTGGCCTTTATACGCATACAAGAGACCGAGTAGGGCCCGTTAGAGATGGGAACGCGGGCACACCACAAGGCGCTGTATTGTCCCCGCTTCTCTTTAATATTGCCATGATGCACCTCCCAGCGCAGCTGGCGAGTGTCGGTGGTGCTCAGCATGCACTGTACGCCGATGACATCACCATCTGGGCTACTACGGGAAACGTAGGAGAGATGGAGGAATGCCTGCAAGCAGCGGCGAGCACAGTAGACCACTATGCTACGTACTGCGGCCTCCAGTGCTGCCGTCCAAGTCTGAATTTGCGCATATTGGACATTCTCCGAAATGCAAAATCTCCGTTCAGCTCTCCCTCCCCAGCGGCCCCATCCTTGAAGCGCAGGAGCTGCGAATACTCGGTCTCTTCATTAATCAGCATCGCAAGGTAGACACGACCCTTGCCAAACTCCGCAGAGTCGGCGACCAGGTTGGCCGAATGCTTCGCCGCGTTTCCAACAAGCCAGGAGGGTTGCGAAGTAAGGATGTGGTGCGGCTCGCCCATGCCTTCGTAACTAGTCGAGTGTTGTACTCGACTCCTTACCTCCGCTTACGGAAACATGACGAAGATTGCTTGGAGGTTGTCCTCCGCAAAATTTTCAAGACAGCCCTCGACCTCCCGATCTCCACTTCCAACGCGCGACTGCTCGCGTTGGGGATGGTGAACACCTATAGGGAACTTAGCGAGGCGCATCTCGTTAACCAATACACGCGTCTCGCTCAGACCGTGTCCGGTCGCCGCCTCTTGGACCGGTTACACATCAAACATGATCATCATACAATGCAACGGGTTCGAGTGCCAGAACTGTGGAGACGCGCCCTCTACTTTCGACCCCTTCCGACTAAGATGAACAAGGCGAACCATAATGGCCGGCGCCAGGCGCGGGCGGATGCCCTGAACCGCCACCATGGCTCAAAGAAACACGTCTTCTACGTCGACATTGCAGGCCCCTACCACCACTCCAGTGGGGAATGGTATACGGCTGCAGTCGTACACGAGGGAAGGCAGGTGGACGGCCTCTCGTTCAGGGCGCCCAGCTCAACTCATGCGGAGGAGGTAGCGATTGTCGTCGCAGCCTCCCATCCCGACTCTAAATTAATCCTCACAGACTCTCGCGGAGCCTGTCGTAACTTTGAGTTCGGTTGGATCACTCCACTTGCTCACCAAATTCTTCGTCACAGTACTCGCGACTGCGATCCAACTCACCGCTCAAACATATGGGTCCCCGGCCACCAAGGCATGCCAGGTAACGAAGCCTCCCATGAGGCATCCCGCGCACTCACTTACCCGGCACCAGGCGTTCTTTGGGAGGACCTTAACCCGGATCAAAACCTCTTCTTTCTTTTAAAGATATCACAGAGCACTATCGTGCCGAACACCGGCGCTACCCGGTTTCTATGAAGGGGCTGGGTAAAGCTTGCGAACGAACTCTCCATAGGCTGTTTACAAACGCCCTGCTGTGCCCGGCGGTTCTCAAGCACTTTGACTCTTCTTTTGACGGCCGCTGCTCATTCTGTGGGGAGGTGGCAGACACCTTTCACATGGTTTCAGCATGCAGGCAAAATCCTTCTCTGCCCCCATCACCCCTTCCCCTACCCGAGAGGACTGGGAGATGGCTCTGCTCGGCTGCAAGTAAACATCGGCCTAACACGCCCTGGTTCGGCGGACCTGCGCAGCGGTCAGGATCAACGGGGTCCCGGATTGAGGGACTTCGCCTTCTATTGTAAGGGGCGATGCCCACTAGGGGCCTCTCCCCGAGCAACTCTCTGTACATATAGCCCTAAAATGCTTTTCACCACCACCACCTTCCGGGGTACAGAAAGTGAACGATGTCAGGGTTCACTGTGTTCATTGGCAATGTTCTAGACGGCGACGGCTTTGAGGAAAGGAAGGGCGCATAACTGGCTCCCTGGATATGTGGCCGCCTCATTTGTGCTTTGATACATGTGGCGGTGGTAAAATAGGGATATGGCGTGAATGCATTAACGCTGACGGAGTTCTGGCTGGCTTGCGGCACTGCAGCAATAGCTAGGTCGTAGCGTTCCTTTGGCGATCAACCATTATTTGCATGCCACATCGCAGGGTAGCAGGGAGGGCGCGCTTCCTATCCAGTGTGCGGAACGCAATGAAAGCAGGCTTTTGCAGTTGGACACTAACGACTCGTACATGAAAGCGAAATTGAACCCGACCGCAGTACCTGGCTTTTAATGGAGGCCAAACGCTACGGCGCCCGTGAGCTGTGTGACGTCAGTGCACGTTAAAGATCCCCAGGTGCTCGAAATTATTCCGGAGCCCTCCACTACGGCACGTCTTTCTTGCTTTCACTCCTTACTTTATCCCTTCCCTTAAGGCGCGGTGCAGGTGTCCAACGATACGTGAGACAGATATGCTCCATTTGCTTTTCCCCGAAACTAATTACTATTACTAGTTCTCCACTGACCCACGGAGCCGGTTGTGCGCCTTTCCTTTCGTGAAAATGAACGGCCTTTGCAAAGTTGTCAACGCCAGTGAACGCTGTCGGCTCGCTTGTTTTTTTTGGTTTTTGAGGAAAGGAAATGCCACAGTAACGGTCTCACATACCTCGGTGGACACCCGAACCGCACCGTTAAGAAAGGTATAAAGGAGGGAGGGAAAGAAGAAAGAGAAAACTGAGAGTTGGATTTTAAGGGAAATCGCGGCGGGACACCTGTGCCTCCATGCTACTTGTGGCGCATGCGCAGTAACGACTAGGAAGAGAGAGAGAGAAACATCCGCGGTGAGGCACTTGTTGTGACTCCTCCGAGCACCGCCATGGCGAAATCGCAGGTTCGCGGCCAGTAAAGCTTTCGCTGTAGAAGACTTATTCTGTGTACCCGTTATAATTACTACGTTTCTTGAATGTATGAGTTTTGCTAAAACGCAGCTCTACAAGCGTATTTACTGGTGTACTTTATCGGCCCGCAGATTCTGGCAGCGTTTTCGCTGAAGAATTTCATCGCATTCTTAATGAAGTGTGATACTGGTTTCCGAATTGTGCTTTATTATTTGGTGACTAATTAACACGATATTATTTAGCCGACACTCTCTCGCGGGCGACCGAAAGAGAATCTGACGCATTTTTTCGGTCATGTTTAGATTTTTCATTATCTCAACTTACCATGCAACCCATACGGCGCAACGCCACATCCTCCAGCACACTTAATCTAATCCTTAATATTATTCCTGATACTTGCACCATCATTTATCTTGATGGGCTCTCTAGTAATGACGTCCTTACTAGAACATTGTTCACAGAGAGGTAGGAAGGTGACTACTAAGAAAATTAAATGATATAGCTAAGCTAACTGATGGAATGAATGCTGAACTATCTCTCTTAACATACGTGTTTCTTACTAGCTTCTCGTCCCGTACAGTTGTACAAAACTGGATTGCGTTCAAAAATTTCATCTCCGCCCTTGTTGATAAGTATATGGCCACCTTAACAAACAGGGGTAGCAGTTCTGTGCCAAGATTTACCAAGCAACTTCGACGCTTAAACAAAAAAAGCGATTACACTGGCAAGTCGCCAAGAGCAATCGCACATCATCATGGGTTAAATACAAGCACTGCGACAAAGAATACCAGGCTTTACCTTAATCCTCTCGGCGACCCCTTTTTAACCATGACCTATCATCTATGCTAACAACCCTTGAAAATTTTCGAAAGTAATGGCAAGGGAAGCGGTGGGTACGACTTCCACTGCTGGTCGTTTGTTTGCCTGCCGGTTTCCACAAAATGGGTGCAAGCTACGGCCCGGCCTGGTGGTCGGCTTCCTAGGCTTACAGGGCTTAGCAAAGGAGCCTACGCCTTCAAATCCCGTTCTTGTGAGCTTGGAAGAGAGACAGGGCAAAGAGAGAAACAAATCAAAACCATTTCACAAAAGGCTATCAGAACATAATCTTTGTCTGAGACACACATTGGCATATACCTCAGATGATGAGCCGAAAGTTGTATTCACGCAGCGCAGCCTTCACGGCCGGCAGGGATATCTCTCCAAAGTGGCATTTTTTTGGAGTGCACTCTCAACCAAGACTGCGCAACTAATTCAACTGTGGTGGGAAATTTCGGTATGCCTATCGAGCGTCAACACTCGAACAACGAACAACAATCCCCAACAATCTGACCGCAACGGTGCGCAGTGGTTAAGGCGCTCGGTGGCTGAACCGAAATATCCGGCTTCGACCTCTCGGTAAAATTTCGATGAGGCGAAATGCTAGAGTGCCTTCTACTGCGCAATGTCAGTTCACGTTAAAGAACACTAGTGGTCAAAATTTCAGGATCACTTCACTACAGCGTCCTTCATATTTGAGTCGTTTTGAGACAATAAACTCTCCTACAAAAAAATCTACTGACGCATAATAATGACGGCTTTACCGAAATTGTTTTGCGAACATCTGTAATTATGGAAGAAATGTCTGACGAAGGTGGGTGCCATTGGAGATGGCATGCATTGTGCATTTTTTGAAAATTTTGCGTAGTCAGGCAACACTACAATCCAAATGGTATCGCCATGGCTCGTGTCTCTACATTGTTACTTATGAACGCTGTGGGGAAGTAAGAATGCCGCCAATAAATTTTTAAAACCAGTTCCTGGCATGCGCTCGTGAATTCAGTACTTTGAAGAGCAAAAGAGTGAACAACTGCCACCTTGTACTTGATATCTAGGAAGGCGCCGTCTTCCTCCTCGTCTTGAAGAACCGGCACGCTGTTCTCTACGGCAAGGTGGAAGCCGCTTGGTCCCGGAATGGACTATAGGCAGCACTGGCTCTCATAAACAAGGTCAAGTTGCTACGGCGTCTCTGTTATGCTCCGCATCGAATGGCACAGCTTGTCTGCGGAGCAGAAATGGCCGACTTCAAGGTTTCGTCGTGCATTCCGGGTCTAACAGACAAAAAGAGCGAAGCGTTCAGGATCGTACCTTCGGTAGGGTGGGGCCGCCGCTTATGGCTGGCGCAGGAAGTAGCAGGCGTAGCGGAGGCTTACACGTCATCCTCCGAGTCGGTGCCCTCGTCGCTAGCGCCGTCGTCCCTGGTGCCGTCGTCGCCGCTACCGTCGTCGCCGCTGCCGTCCTCGCTGGTGCCGTCCTCGCAGCCGCCGTCCTCGCCGCTGCCGTACTCGCCACTGCCGTCTTCGCCGCTGCCGTCTTTGCCGCTGCCGTCCTCGCCGCCGCCGTACTCGCCGCTGCCGAACTCGCCGCTGCCGTCGTGGCTGCTGCCGTACTCGCCGCTGTCGTACTCGCCGCTGTCGTCCTTGCCGGTGCCGTCCTCGCTGCTGCCGTCGTCGCCGCTGCCGTCGTTGCCGCTGCCGTCCTCGCCGCTGCCGGCCTCGCCGCTACCGTACTCGCCGCTGCCGTCGTCGCCGCTGCCGTCCTCGCCGCTGTCGTCCTTGTCGGTGCCGTCCTTTCCGGTGCCGTCCTCGTTGCTGCCGTCCTTGCCGCTGCCGTCCTCGCCGGTACCGTCGTCGCTAGTGCCGTCCTCGCCTCTGCCGTCCTCGCCACTGCCGTCGTCGCTTGCGCCGTCCTCGCCACTGCCATCCTCGCCACTGCCGTCGTCGCCGCTGGCGTCCTCGCTGCTGCCGTCGTCGCCGCTGCCGTCCTCGTTGCTGCCGTCGTCGCCGCTGGCGTCCTCGCCGCTGCTGTCGTCGCGGCTGCCCTCCTCGCTGCTGCCGTCCTCGCTGGTGTCGTCATCGCTACTGCCGTCCTCGCTGGTGTCGTCATCGCTACTGCCGTCCTCGCTGGTGTCGTCATCGCTACTGCCGTCCTCGCTGGTGTCGTCATCGCTCGTGTCGTCCTCGCTGCTGTCGTCCTCGCTGCTGTCGCTGGAAGACTCGATCAACCACTCCCACTCCCGTACCAGTCTCGCCAGCAGCAGGCGCCGGTGAATTCCCTGGTCTCGAGGGTCCTCGTCAATGTCCCGGATCTTCTGGATAGCTGCGGAGAGAAGAGAGCGTATGTTGTTATCCATGGCAGAACAGAACAGAGTACTCACCAGTCAACACAGTGTCCAAAAAGCAGGAGCGTCCTGTCGGTAGCCCTGTCGAGAACAAAATGGGCGCATGAAGCTTTCCCGTCTGGCTACGTAGACGAGTGGAGAGAGTAACAAATCATCTGAGAGAGAAAGACCAATAGGCGACCAGAATGAAAGTGAAGAAACTGGAAGGGGGAGGGAGATGGTGGAGGGTGACATAGCCATTTTTATCAAAGGGCCTGTACTTATCCTGTTTTTTCTTGCTTCGCGTGGAGATTATATCAGATTAGTTATCTCCATGTCACAGCTTTTCGCGACAACAATGGCTGTCTTGTTGCGGTGTCGTGGTCACCGGATTTTTCAAGCGTTTTCGTTCAGCGACATTGTATTTGTGTGGCCTTTTGTTGTTAGCTGGTGATATTAAGGCGAACTCTGATTCGATAACAAAGGCGCAAGAGGAAAAGCTAGACTGATTGTGCAGTGCAATCCAGCGTCTCGAGACAAATAATGCAAGCCTTCTTGTGCCGGTTAATAAAATTTTAGAAATGCATAGCACCATTAAAAGCTACCTAGGTACGCTAACTAAACCTTTCGATGGACTGGAAACCAAGTTTGTGTCTGTGCCTTGTAAGCAGCTTCCAGAAAGCTGCAACAGCGATGTTCGCCAACTGGAAGAGAAAATTGGTCACTTGGAAAACCGTTTAAGAATGTCGAATGCATTGTTCTTTGGTGTTAAATTTACCGCCTCTTCAGAAACGTGGGAAGTCACCGAGGCTCTTCGTAAATTCTGCCAAAATAATTACGTGTTTCAGTCCAGCCCATTGCAACAGCCCACAGTCTTGGCCGCTACTCAACTGATAAAATTCGACAAATACTAGCGAAATTCTTGAATGAAACAGAAAGGGACACTTTGCTCGGAAACGGCAACATGCTTAAGGAAACCGACTCCAGGATAGCACGGTACGACCCTGTTGATGTGCCCGATAAGCGTCAACAACTTTGGCAATTCTCGAAGTCGGTAAAGAAGGAAAGTGGCCGTCCCTCCTTGTCTTCATCAAGGTGGTTATAAATGATAATGTTTACGCCTGGGACACGGACGCCAACTGCACACTTCGTCTGGAAACCTCAGGAAATGATGCGCCAAAAGTAGACGCTCACCCCACGGGAAGTCCTCATGACTCTCCCAATAACCTACCTGCCTTACGAAATTCAAGCAACAGTTCCTGGTGTCCACTTGATAAGGATAGTCGTGATAACGAGTTACGCTTCCTTTACAGAGATTTAACAAGTAGCCTCTTCAAAGCCTTCCCTATTTCCTTGCTCAGGGACTCATGTTCTGCTTCATTAATGGCACTCACGGAAACGTGGCTTACGGACAACATTTTGACGACAATTTTTTTTTTTACATAGGTGGCAGTTGTGCCTTTCCAAATTTGTCCATCACGTCCTGGTAGTTAGTTTTGAAGTGCATTTTGCGTATACTGCTGGGGGACGCGTCTCCGGATCGAACCCCTGCTCGGAACTTTTTGGGCCCCCTTTGCGCTTTTTGAATCCCTTGGCACCTTTTATTCATGGACCTCAATCAGAGCAGCCAACCGCTTTCTATGCTACTTGAGTGGCCTTTTCAGACATGTAAGCGCAGTAGTACTTCATGTCAACACCGTTGCAGACCGTGTGGTGGACATTATGGGCTCACTGTTGTTGCTGGGTTGTGCCGGCGGCTCGCCACCCACCGATGCGCCGCGATCAATGGGCGCCCGCTAGCGTCGATTCTTCTCCCGGGCCATCTACGCGACTTTAGCCACTTTGCTGAGAAGTGCTGCCTACTTCTGATCAGCTAGAGCAGTGGGTTGTTTTGAGCTACAGTACCTGTCTGAAATGCCCGCTTCGGGAATCTAATCGCCACGCTACAGTCACTTGCGTGGTAGCGCGTGTCTTTTGGCGCGCGGTTCATGCGGGATTCCGTGGGCCGATCATTTCGAGCTTTGTCTCCCGCGGCCTCTTCCCCAGCGGCCGTTTTGCTCGCCTGTTAATGATTTCTGGTCTGTTCAGTTTATGGCGCAATCGATGCACCCCGGTCGCTGGTGGCTTTGGACGCCGCGCTGTGTGGCCAATACTTGGCCGTCTTAAAAAGGAGCTGATCAGTTTCTTGGGAGAGGAAGAGTTCCTCCGGCAGGGGTCATGCCAAGTCATTTATGTTAACAACGATCGTCTTGTTATGGTTTAGACCAAATTGGCGCTAAGGTCCTTTTTTCGTGTCAGGTTATTGCTGTTTCACTCTACTGTGAATATGTATACTATCCCGTCCTAAATCGCTCACAAGCAATTCTTGTTAGTTGCTCAACGCTGCTTATGGTGCCTCTTTAATTGGCTCGCCTTACATGCTTAGCGTCATGTCTACTTGTAAATGTCATTGTATCCGGTAACCTTGGCATGTGTAAATATGTTAAAACTTTTTCCAAGCACTTTTTCACCGTCATGGTGATCCGGCCGGATTTCTAATGATTGGCACACATTCAAGGTCATATCAATTTTTAAAGCTGGTGATCGCACATCTCCTCTTAACTACCGAACCATTTCATTAACTAGTACCGTATGTAAACTATTGGAGCACATCATGCATTCGCAATCATAACATACCTAGAAGAGCGTAATATAATCTTTAAATACCAGCACGGCTTTCGCAAGGCATATTCATGTGAAGGCAGTTGTGGGTTTTGCTAATGACTTGCTATCCTGTAGTGACGTCGGCAACCAGGTGGATGCCATATGCCTGGATGTTTCTAAACCTTTTGACCGCGTTCCTCACCACAGGCTACTAACGAAACTAAAACATCTTAACATTGACACAAGTCATTTTATGCCTATAAGATTTTTGTCATTCCGAGCTGAGTTCACAAATATAAACCACTGCAATTTCTCTTTTATTAAAGGGACACTGAGGAGAAATTGAAGTTGGCTTGTATCGATAGAATACCAACTCCTGATCACAAAAACGCCGCTCTTACTGAAACCAAAGCTCTTGTAAGGTAGAAAATAGCAAGAACCAAAAGGCAGGTGTCGCCACCACAGGCCAATCTCGCAAGTACAAGCGTAGTGACGCCATAGGACAAGAGACGCCGCCTTGGAGGAATTTTCCATTATACTTAGATCGAGAATCTCTGAGGCTGACAAAGGTAGGTTGCGCAGATCAATATTGAAGTAATTTTTGTTTTAAAACCAATAGTGCACTTTTATCACACAAAAAAGGCAGGCAAAAGACAACCTGAATGTTGGAAGCAAAGAAAACGGATCCTTGGCGGCGCCACAGGCGGCCAGGAGAGTTTCGATTTGTTATGGCGCTCCGCCTCTATGAGCTTTGCGTGCCCCGTGGTTTTGGTTTTGACGCGCTTCGACTTACAAGCGCCGAACAGCAGAGGAACTGCAAGTACTGCTTCAAGTGCTAGTTAAACTGTGAAGGAGCCTGTTAAGGCTTGTAATATGATCGCCACGGTCGATGCAAAGCTATGATGGCACGATAGTCGGTGATCGTACAAGGCAGCACTTGTGTTTTCGCACGCTTGCCCGGCGAAACATTCCCTGCTGTGCCAGTCAACTTCAAACCACTTAACGGAAATCGTTTATCAGGGACGGTAGACAAGGTACAAGGCTGTTCAGAAAAACTGCTGATGGCCTAGCTCTGTTAGGCCAGGATATACCTAGCGAAAGCGCGGAGATTTCTACATCAGAAGAGTGCATTCACTAGATGCGCCTTTATTGACGGCTGTAACTTGAGCCGTCGTGGCGGAGCGGCAGCGTTTCCGCCTGAAACGCCGAAGGCCCTGGCTCGATTCCGAACCTCGACACCGGACTTCTTTTCTTTTATTTAGTGAGTGGGCGGGGTGTTTCAGTGGCTCCCATGGATGCCGCAGCTGGGGGCACGACGCCGTATTGGCAATGGAGCACTTACCTTGCACACTGTTCCAGGCTGCCCTACTCCTTGGCTCATCGCTACCTTGTTTGGCATCGGACGTGGTCTTCACCTGCCCAGTTGAGAACGCGAATCAACCCGCGGATTGGACGCAACAGCCTTGCCTACAGATCCATCTGGAAGGAAACCTGTTCTTCGGCTGGCAACCGCGGTCGTTCATCACCAGCGATACCACTATCAGCGCCGGCCACACGGAATATAAGCTGCTGCCCGTGAACGCCCCTCTGGGGCACGACGCCGTATTGGCAATGGAGCACTTACCTTTCACACTGTTCCAGGCTGCCCTACTCCTTGGCTCATCGCTACCTTGTTTGGCATCGGACGTGGTCTTCACCTGCCCAGTTGAGAACGCGAATCAACCCGCGGATTGGACGCAACAGCCTTGCCTACAGATCCATCTGGAAGGAAACCTGTTCTTCGGCTGGCAACCGCGGTCGTTCATCACCAGCGATACCACTATCAGCGCCGGCCACACGGAATATAAGCTGCTGCCCGTGAACGCCCCTCTGGGGCACGACGCCGTATTGGCAATGGAGCACTTACCTTTCACACTGTTCCAGGCTGCCCTACTCCTTGGCTCATCGCTACCTTGTTTGGCATCGGACGTGGTCTTCACCTGCCCAGTTGAGAACGCGAATCAACCCGCGGATTGGACGCAACAGCCTTGCCTACAGATCCATCTGGAAGGAAACCTGTTCTTCGGCTGGCAACCGCGGTCGTTCATCACCAGCGATACCACTATCAGCGCCGGCCACACGGAATATAAGCTGCTGCCCGTGAACGCCCCTCTGGGGCACGACGCCGTATTGGCAATGGAGCACTTACCTTTCACACTGTTCCAGGCTGCCCTACTCCTTGGCTCATCGCTACCTTGTTTGGCATCGGACGTGGTCTTCACCTGCCCAGTTGAGAACGCGAATCAACCCGCGGATTGGACGCAACAGCCTTGCCTACAGATCCATCTGGAAGGAAACCTGTTCTTCGGCTGGCAACCGCGGTCGTTCATCACCAGCGATACCACTATCAGCGCCGGCCACACGGAATATAAGCTGCTGCCCGTGAACGCCCCTCTGGGGCACGACGCCGTATTGGCAATGGAGCACTTACCTTTCACACTGTTCCAGGCTGCCCTACTCCTTGGCTCATCGCTACCTTGTTTGGCATCGGACGTGGTCTTCACCTGCCCAGTTGAGAACGCGAATCAACCCGCGGATTGGACGCAACAGCCTTGCCTACAGATCCATCTGGAAGGAAACCTGTTCTTCGGCTGGCAACCGCGGTCGTTCATCACCAGCGATACCACTATCAGCGCCGGCCACACGGAATATAAGCTGCTGCCCGTGAACGCCCCTCTGGGGCACGACGCCGTATTGGCAATGGAGCACTTACCTTTCACACTGTTCCAGGTGAGTTACCTTGATCATTGCACTTGCCTAAGAAGCAAGAATCGCTGCTTGTTTTTGGTGTCGTGCCCCAGAGAGTGGTTATTTGCCCTTGAAGCATGCGAGGAAACTGTGCAACATTGCTTAAGTAGTTTATTCTTAATTCTTTCCGGGGATGTGGAAACAAACCCCGGACCTGATTCTAATGACATCCTGGCTACTGTGCTGAAGACTGTACAAAGGATTGAATCCGGCCAAGACGGAATTCGAAGTGATTTGAGAGAGTTGAAGCAGTGGCAAGCGTCAGTAGACATTGAACTGAAGCAGTTGTCTTCTAGACTTCGCAGTGTTGAAGTGGACGTTTCAGATCTAAAAAACAATCCCGCTGCGTCTTCGGCTGATTCTCCTGGTGCAGTTTCCAGCGTCATCTCTGACCAGCTCAGAATTATTGAATCGCGTTGTAATGACGCGGAAAACAGGATGAGACGCTGCAACTTGCTTTTTTTCGGCCTTTCCGATGACATATCTGAGACATGGTCAAGTGCTGAAACAAAAGTGATTGACCTGTGCAAGAATGAATTGGACATTACAGTAGATTCATCGCAAATAGAACGGGCACACCGCATTGGTAAATACGACCCGGAAAAGTGCAGGCCAGTGATGGTAAAATTCACATTGTTTAAGGACAAACAACAGATCATTGGGAACGGCATCAAGCTGAAAGGAACTAACTACGCTGTGCGCGAAGATTTCTCCTTTCAGACACGACTGGCTAGAAGGAAGTTGATCAAATTTGCCAAACCACAAAAAGTTCCGTACAAGCTAAATGTCGATAAGCTGAGAATAAACGATAGTGTTTACGTGTACGACGCCGCTACTGACACCGTAAAACTATCTTCCGCATAGGTAAGGTGTTGCTCGGCTACACGTGTCATCAGGAAAGAACAAACATCTTACCGCAATAACACCGCGCAATCGCAGCTCTCCTTACTTTTCACTAACATACGCAGCATTCTTCCTAAGCGCATCGAACTTTGTTCATACCTTGACAATTGTGAATGCGACATTTTAATACTAACCGAAACGTGGCTCCATAAAGATATTAGGAACGATGAAGTCTTGCCTGATATGGACAGTTTCACTATCTACAGAAACGATAGGAGCGACAGAAGGGGAGGAGGGGTGTTGATTGCTGCTAAAAAGCATATAACTTCTTTTCCCGTTGATATTCCTAGTAACTTAGAAATTTTGTGGGTTTGCATCACATCGCCATCTTCCAAGCATCTTCTTGGAGTTTGTTACAGACCACCAGATAGTCCGCAATCATTCGTCTCTGATCTACATGATAACCTAACTGAAGCAAAAGCTAAATTTCCAAAAGCAAGTATTTGTCTACTTGGTGACTTCAACTTTCCCGAAATTGACTGGCCGAGCTTAAGTTCGAGAACACGTGATGGCACTAATTTTGTTCAACTAACTCTCGATTTCTCTTTGGTTCAATTAGTCGAAAAACCTACCCGAGGAAACAATAAGCTTGACCTCGTCTTCTCGTCAGTCCCAGACAATATAAGCCCTATCTCTTATTCTGATGGCTTCAGTGATCACGAACTGCTTAATTTCACGATTTCCATGCCTTCATGCGCACGTGCACAAACACATAAACGTATTTTTGATTATAACCGCGCTGACTACAATGCCATTAATATAGGGTTACAATCCTTTTGTGACACATATCTTCCGACTTTTTCTCAGCGTTCGGCCAACGAGAACTGGGTTTTGTTCAAAAATAGTTTACTGGAATTAGTACACCGTCATATACCTCTGCTCACCCTCCGCACGAACGCGTCTAAACCATGGTTCAACAGGATGTTACACGCATTAAAAAACAAGAAAAAGCGACTATTCAAAGCTGCCAAACGCCTTGGCACACCGGCTTCATGGCAGAAACACAAAACCGCCGAAAAAACATATTGTAGTGCCATCCGCAAAGCAAAGCTTAAATATTATTCCCATGACCTTCAATCCCTTATGACACACAACCCTAAAAAATTTTGGAAAACGATATCACCTATTGACACTCCGGTTCTTGTTTCGTTGTTGGATAACACTGGTGCTCCAGTTATAGAAGAAGAATGCCCACTTATATTTAATAATTATTTTTCTTCAGTGTTCACACAGGAAGACCATTCCACTACTCCACCATTAGTAGATGCCGATTACCAGTACATGAGTCCCATAGAAATAAGTGTCTCCGGTATTGCAGCATTAATAAACAATCTTAAGATTTCGACTTCTGCTGGCATTGATGATATTAATACAAAAATTCTCAAAAGCACAGTGATCTATTCAAGCAATATTCTCTTCCATATATTTCGTCAGTCGCTATCAACTGGTGAAATTCCAAGGGATTGGAAAATTGGTAAAATTATCCCCATCTTCAAATCAGGTGATAAAACGAACGCGCAAAATTATCGCCCCATATCATTGACATCTGTCCCATGTAAGATCCTCGAACACATCATCGTATCAGCAGTGGCGCAGCATCTAGATAGTAATAATTTCTTTTTTTCTAACCAGCACGGGTTCAGGAAAGGCTTCTCTTGTGAGACTCAACTACTGGAATTTACTAACGAGCTACTACACAACATGAACGAGAACTTCCAAACAGACTGCATATTCTTAGATTTCTCAAAAGCATTCGACCGCGTTGCGCACTCACGCTTAATAGGTAAAATTACTTCCCTCAACCTAGACTCACTAACAACCTCATGGCTAAGGAATTTCTTGTCTTTTCGTAAACAGTTCACGGTTGTTAACGGCCACTCATCTCCCTTTAGCGATGTTCTATCTGGTGTTCCTCAAGGAAGCGTCCTGGGCCCGTTGCTGTTCCTGATTTACATTAATGATCTGCCATCTAACATTACATCAACCATTCGCTTGTTCGCAGATGACTGCATAATTTACCGCGAAATCCGATCACCTGCAGACCTTCTTGCACTTCAAAGGGACCTCGATCATGTAACCGCTTGGTGTTCATCATGGCAAATGTCACTTAACACTGAAAAATGCAAGTTAATGACATTCAGCCGCAAAAAATCTAACTCTTCGTTCAATTACATGCTCGATAACAGCTTAGTCTCTCAGGTGTCTTCTTACAAATACCTCGGTGTCCATTTTTCATGTAACTTGTCCTGGTCCACTCATATACAGAAAATAACAGCTAAAGCATCCCGGACCTTAGGATACCTAAAACGGAATCTTCATGGAACTCCTGCTACTACCCGTAAGCTCGCCTATCAAACATTTGTTCGTCCGCAACTCGAGTATGCATCATCCATTTGGTCACCTCACCAGGCTTATTTAATTAACTCCCTTGAATCAGTCCAAAATCGTGCTGCGCGTTTCATCTCCAGAAACTATGACCGTCACTCAAGCGTCACAAACATTAAATTATCGCTCTCTCTTTGTACCTTGCAATCACGAAGATTAATTGCCCTAATCTGCTTATTTTACAAGATAGTCTATAGCAGTAATCTTTCGACTCTCCCTCTTGCCCAACCTCACCGCACCTCGCGCCGTTTAAACAACCATCTCAGCTTCAAACGCCTTTCAGGTAAAACCGTTGCATTCAACTCATCCGCTTTGCCGCAGGCTATTGTTCACTGGAATGGTCTTCCGGAACACATCGTCAATATTCGTGATCCAGCTTCTTTTAGGACCGAAATAACAGCCATTTTTTCTAATTACTGACGCGTCAATAACTATTGTATAATGATGTTCTTACTGTTTAATGAGTACTAACAGTCAATCAGCATTATATAATCGTGTCATTCATGCTCCTGTTATTACCCCTATTTATGTAATCCCCCCCTCACACAATACTCCATGCTTGGAGCCTGTGAGGCAACGTGAATAAATAAATAAATAAATACGTTGGTTAGCGGTTAAGCGCAGGCTCAGTTAAGGCGCGTTTATGCTGCGGCGAGACGCGCGCGCGCGCGCCCTGCACGGCGAAGTCACGCCGGTCAAAGCGAGACCCTCTATACTCCAACTGCGCTTGACCGCCGACGCGTTCGGCGGCTTCGGCGCACTCTGACCGCATTGGCGGGGAGATTGGAGCATGTATCTATTTCGCGCCGAGTGCGCCAGCCGCCGCCGGCCCGGCCAGACCGATTCGGCTCCGCGGCGAGGTGCGCGTTATATTCAATAGCTGCGACAGTTCGGCGGAGCTGTTCTTTTCTAGCTGGGCTATTTTAATCCATTCACAGTACATATCTGAAGGTACGTGCAAGTTGGCGAGAGAGCCAGATCCAGTGGACCCGTTGGATCTAGCGGAAGCCGTTGAAGCGTCGTGCGCCAGCTTTGGTTTCAAGCCGTCGACTTTAAACGCGACCGCCGTCGAGCACTCATTTGTTTTTTGTGGCAATAAATAAATAAATAACTTGGCCCTTGCAACCGTGGGAGACCTCGACGCTGCTTGCTGCGCCGTGCAACCGCTCCGTTCAAGGAATCACAATCCGTTGGCCCCAAACCCCGGCCAGCCTCCGATGGGTGCAACGCACCCCTCGCGACTCCCCGCACTGGGGTTATGATATTTCGTTTGCAACGGCTGCTCTCTGAGGAAGGGGGAAACCACCCGCCGGCGCCTAACCTAACCGTGCTCCCTCAGAAGCATCGCACGCTCTGTGGGGCTGAGGTCGCTGAAATGCAGGCCAGAGTTTTTGCGAGAACTATGTCGTCGGGTTCGGGAACGGGATCCATCGTAACGCTGGCAAGACGCCGGTGCAAACGTAAACGAAGCGACAGTGGCGATCCCCGATAGATGCCTTCAACGTGCGGCGGCGGTAGCTTTCATTTCGGCAGCTGCTAGACCGCACCGCTAGCCGCCAGAAATCACGGAGTCTCCGTTTACGTCACGTTTCACGTCACTCCATTCTGTGTCGTCATAAGAGTTCTCCGTGTCGTCATGAGAGTTCTCGAGTTTGAATCTGAGCGGCGGGAAAACATTTTTCAACTTCGAATCCAAATTTCTTTGAAATAAATGCATCTTTCGCTCCCGGACAAGCGTCAACAAAGCCATGAAATGCCGAACTATCAGATATTGCTAACAAAAAAATTTTGATATGGTTCTCCTCAGTGTCCCTTTAAAGTCACGTCCGGCGTTCCACAAGGGAATGTGCTTCGTCCATCGCTCTTCCGCAGTACATTGCTTGTAATATATGTCGATAATTTGCGTAACTACATTTCGCCCCGTGTAAGACTGTTTGCCGGTGACTATGTTATTTACCCTAAAATTACTACTGAAACTGACCAACAAGTGTTGCAATCAGACAAAAACGCGAATAATATGTGATGTTCTGACTGGAAAATGACACTAAATCATACCAAAACTGAGTGAACGTCGTTTAGACCTTCCTCTTCCAACATTCCAACCTCATACATAGATAACAATATTCTAGAGCTTTCTATCGCATACAAATGCCTAGCAGTAAATCTTCAAACGGATCTAACATGGCGTCATCACATCCACGTTACTCTTGTGACTTCTAATCGCTCACTCGGAATCATGAAACGCCGACTAAGGCAAGCACCCTCACACTTAAAAAGCTCGCATGCACCACCTTAATCAGACCTAAAGTTGAATATGCATGTACAGAGCCATGATTATGTGATACGTAACAGAGCCATGATGATGTGATACGTAACATTCAATCACTGCCACGCCGTGCTTTTCGCTTCATTTTCTCGGACTATGCTCTGTATAGCAGTGTAATATCTAAACAATCATGTCGAATTATATCGAATATCACTACGACGAAAACACATTCGCCTATCTCTGTTTCACAAGCTTTATGACCACGACATTTCGCATGACGACTTCTTTCAGCCACATTGCCTCATTTCCTCTCGCCGTGATCATCCTTAAAAAAATCAATCGCCCAGCCTGTCCGTCAAAATAAATTCAATAGCCCAGCCTGTCAGTCATCACTTTACGTAGAATTATTCATACCTAGAACTGGAATAACCTATCATCAGATATTGCTGCCGAGGTTTACACAGACAAATTTCTCAATATGCTGCATACTCTCATCAGAAGGTGATATCCCTGTGCACCACTGTACTTTTATATAGTTATTAATTCTTCTTTTGTACTCCCTTGAATACCACTACCTTCTTTCAGATTTTCGTCTCCATTCATTTTTCTCCTTTCTACGTTGGTTTGGTATTCATAACCCAAGCTGTTTGAATTTTTACGCGGTTCTATTTGCACTCTAGAGTTGATGTTATTGTTTATTTACTGTACTTCTGAAGATGATGCCTGTATTTTTTGTGTCTCTTTTTTCTGCGCCTTTGATTTTGAGCAAAGTGTTATCGAAGTGCTTCGTATGTCACCCCTACGTGATAGCCTCTCCGAAAAGCCCTTAGGGTATTTTAACAAATAAATAAACATTACAAACTTATGTTTAGGGCCTATGAAAGGGCGGATACAATATTTGAGACACATAATTGGGATGATATAGTCAGTCTGTTTACAGATTGAAGTGTATGTAATGCCACTTACGGCCAAGTAATGGGAGAAAAACCGCTTAGAAGTATTTCAGTTCAGCTCCGAATACTTGTAGGACACGTTATTATCTTTAGCTCTCAAAATGCGTTAGCGTATTAATACCATTCCGAGCAGCCATGCACCAGCACCCATACCTACCAATGCATAGCGTGATGTGTCTCACTTCGCCACCTGCCAGCCGTGGCATGTTCCAGCTGGCTTTTCCGTGTACTTACCTTGGCATGAGCAGCATTGGAAAGGAGAATAGCGCAAAAAAATTTTATATTCACTTTATGTGCTTCGTTAAATAGAACAAGGCGTTAAGAATCCGCTGATGCAATTCTTTTTTTTTTGAAAATTTAAAGACAGCCCGCAAAATTCTAAAAAAACCACGTTGCTGCTTTAACGTTTCCTTTTCCTCTGTTGAAAGAGAAATGACCGCTTTTAGGGTCGATTTAAGCGGGGACACACCTGTCAGCATATTATCTAAAGTGCGTCAGTACATTTTCCCAGAAGTTGAAAAGGCTCGCGGTTATTTGTAGTAAGCGACAGAAAACCACCAAGGACCACTTCGGAGAAAGCCTTCATTGAGACAGCGCCTCCTCTATTTTTAGAAATAGAGGGCGCGCTGGGAAAAACTGTTTAGGGGTGCGTACGTAGGAAACTCACTTTCGGCGACTCACTGTACGGACGTTCTGCTCGGTGCTGACGGCAAAAAACGCCTCAGAAAGCGATACAAAAATGGAAAAGCGCTGGTAGAAGAAGAGGCATATAAAACAAAAATCATGTCCGCTTCAGCACGTGGTCAGACGCAGTCATCGTAACATCGATGAGTGAGCGTGACCAAAGCGAATTTTCATACCGACCGGTTCAGTAACTGCTCGAGATAAGATACGTGTTCACGTCTTCAGCTTCAAAGCTTGCAAGCTAGCTTTTACCTAGTATTCCTTGATTCTTTTCCTAAGGTGATACAGTGCAGTCTGCGTGATTCCATTTTTTGGTGCACGATGCGTTACTGCTGTGTGCCATCGTGCAGGTCAAGGACAGACAGCATCGATGCTAATGTCTCGTTTCACGAGATTACCAGTGACGATGTGCTGCGTGCGCAATGGCTGAAAGTGATCGGACGCAAGGACTTGCCACCCAACTACGCGCCGTCTCGTTCCATCGTCCGCAGCAAGCATTTTCTACCTGAGGACTTCAGAGAGGGCTGCAAGAGGCGCATACTGAAAAAAAGGGTCGGCTCCGAGTATTCTCACCTCATGTGCCCCGCAAATGCAAGCAGCGAGCTCGCCTGGAAGCTGCAGTTATATTCCAGACAAACGTCTGTCAGAGGCGGGACACGAACTCGACGAGGACGGCGTAGCAGTCAAAAGCCTCGCAAGGAAGAGCTCCAAACCACTTGTGATGATGCTGCGGGAGGCACGTTTGGTGGTCCTGTTCCTTACGTCACCGGTGACCATATGGATGTAACCAGCTCTGTCGCCTCTTCAGTACCATCCTTGCACAACATCTCACAGGATTTTACGTCGACGGCTGAAGGAACGTCTACAGAGCCAGGAACACTCAACGCTGTGACCGTAGTTACACCTTGCGCAGAAATGACCAGTTCGGCAGATGTATCTCGGCAACACAACCATGCACCCCCGAGCTTGTTGGTCGTGGGATCACCTTCTGTGAACACGCTTTTGAAACCTACCACTTCTCTCATCCCTGCACCCACCCGCAAGCGATGTATACTGCAACAAACGCGCTTTCACTGCCTGGCAGTGGTCAGAGGGACGCCAACAGAGTGTCCGTGCGCCGAAACGTAACACCGTTACTGAAAAGAAGTTATAGCTGTCAGATGGACCCCATCAAAACAAGTTTCAGAAATGGAAAAGTAAAGAAAGAGCCCTTCTACAAAGATAAACACCCTTACGCAAACGATGGTACGTTACAAGGAAGAGGTGCGCAAGTTGAAAGAAGATACTGGATGTGAGCGCATTCTTGAGAATTGTAGAAGCCTCCATGGAAAACGATCTGCAAGCGTCATTCTGCACGATCTAGTGAAGAACTACGGACGAAAACGGCCGTCATGGTCGGAAGCGACAATCAGATATTCGACCATCCTCCGCAGCCTCTCTGCAAAAGCATACGAATACACGCAATCAGAATGCCTCATTCGTTTTCCTTGCCGGAGCACTTTGCAAAAGTAGCTTGGATTCGCAGCCGGACAAGTCGGTTTCAGTACTGTCGTACGCTGCAGGCTGGAGGCAGAATTGCTGACCCTAACTGCTCTCAGGCAAGAGCATGCAGCTTAATAGTTGATGAAATTAGAGTCAAGGAACGGCTCCTGTATCATAAGCAGCGTGACGCTTTTTTGGGAGAAGTCGACATGAGCACAGAGTTACAGCACTTGGTGGGCACCGAAAATGATGAACTTGCCAACAGTTTGCTGTGTTTTTTTGCTCTGTGGTCTTAGCGCACGCTTTAAGATTCCTGTCGCCTATTTCGTCACGAAAGTTAGCACCGGAGTCCAGCTTGCTGTGACCATGACGTACGTCATCAAGATAACTGAAGAAATTGGTTTTGAGATCGTGCGCTTACCCGCCGCGGTGGCTCAGTGGTTAGTGCGCTCGACTACTGATCCGGAGTTCCCGGGTTCGAACCCGACCGCGGCGGCTGTGTTTTTATGGAGGAAAAACGCTAAGGCACGTGCTGTGCGATGTCAGTGCACGTTAAAGATCCCAGGTGGTCGAAATTATTCCGGAGCCCTCCACTACGGCACCTCTTCTTCCTTTCTTCTTTCACTCCCTCCTTTATCCCTTCCCTTACGGCGCGGTTCAGGTGTCCAACGATATATAAGACAGATACTGAGCCATTTCCTTTCCCCAAAAACCAATTAATATTATTATTATCGTGCGCTTGGTGACAACCATAAAAGCAATGTCGCTGCAATGGGCATCCTCTGCAAAGGGGCTGCCACGGCCATTGCTCCACACCCTTTGGACGAGTCCAGGCGCATTTTCCTTGCATTCGACCAGAGCTACATCATAAAGAATGTAAGGTCGCAGTTCATGGCAAAGATTATGGAGGCAACAAAACAGATTACTGCGACAACGCTGAAGAAGCTCTACAAAATGCAGCGAGGCTCAACAGTGAAGTCGGTGAGGTTCCTCACGCGTCGCCACTTGTATCCGCCCAACATCGAGAAGATGAGCGTGAAGACTGCTGTACAGATTTTTCCCCTCCGGTTGCAGCAGCCCTGGAATACATGAAAAGACAGGCCGGACACACATGCGATGCGGAGTTCGTGTTAGTGGGCACAACGGTCGAATTCATGCTGGTAATGCGCCGGTGGTTCGTCCTCATGGATGTTAGCAATACAACGCAACACATTCACAAGAACGACCCGGATAGCCGACCGTTCACCGACGCCGAGGACCCGAGACTAGAATGGCTCGAGCACGAGTTCATTTCTTACCTGTCGAGGCTGAAAGAAGAAAGCAGCCAAGGGAGCTACCTCAGCAATGAGACACACCACGCACTCCTGCTCAGCACCAAATCGAATGTGGAGTGCATACGTTTTTTATTGAAGGACAAGGGCTTCAAATTTGTGTTCACTCCAAAGTTTTCCAGTGATCCAATTGAGGCATTATTCGGATTTTTGCGAAAGGTCCGCTGGTTGCAACGACACTATGGATGTGGCCAGTGTAATATCAGGACTGGAACAGATGCTAAAAACAGGCATCGTGTCTTCCTCGATGTCAAGCACTGTGAACTGCTCTACATCATTCTGCAGTGTCACTGCCATTTCTGCTAAAGTGACCTCCAATAGTTGTTCGACAAAAGCTTTTTTTCCCACTGCCGCCGAGGAAAAACTATTGCAACTGTGCATATCTCCAAGTCATCGCCTTCCGGATCCAGAGTTAGCCAGCATCTCGATGGTTGGCGAATGCATCGTTCGAGTTATAACAGAAAACTGGAGCTGCGAACGCTGCATTCAACTTGTACAAAAGCCAGTCGGAGACTCGCCGATCGACTGCCTCATCAAATGACAAGATCGTGGAGGGCTGAAATACCCTACAAAGGAACTTGTTTCTGTGTTGATGGCGCTTAAGGCCTTTGTGGACGTTGTGCTGCAACACAGAAAGGCCACTACCAAGCCACTCAGAATGAGCGTCCGAACACGCTGTTAAAGTTTTGATGAAGGCTCTTGTGCTGGTGTGTGACAACGAAGGCCTTGCTCACAGAAGAATGTTTTTAGAGCTTTTATGCACGAAGTTTATTAGGCCCCTCCTTAGCAACCATGCCCTTGATATTACGGACCAGAAGTCTGTCGCCAAATTATACGCGAAAAAGCCACTCTCACGCAAAGTGCTCAAACTGTGACTATATGTGATGTTGAGGGTGCACGTATGTTGGTAAAGGTGGCATCACTTTTATTACTGAGCCCGGCCAGCCATATATAAGAGCTAGATGATGGAGCTAGCCCAGTACAGAGAGATAGCTGCGGCTTCATCCGGGCGTTAGGTGAGTTTTGTTTCGTTCGCTATTGCGATTCGCTCGCGTACGAGGTGCTTCGTCCTGCTCCCGTGTACGAAAGTGGTTGTCCTGCACTGAAAATTTCGTTTGACTGTAAATGAAAGTTAATAGACAGGAATTCTGTAAGTGTAAATGGCTGTAGATGCAAAGACTTGTAATTTATATAGCATCAGACACATGCAAGGTGTTGTATGTGCTATTACTGTATATAGTTGTAAATATATGTAAATAAACGTACGTAAACACCACCTTCTTTTATACATTCTATGCCGTGAATTCTTCAGCTCCACACAGATAAGCTTAAAAACTCCCAGACTTCACGCAAAACTGAAAGCAGCAGACGTAAGGCACATAATTAAATGGTGCCATTTTACTGCTGCCACGATCACAACAGTTTGTCAGCTTCGTGGACCACGTCATTTACCGGCACAAAACAATTTTGTTTAACAATGCGGCCACGAAACGAAGTAAAGTAACAGCTTGCAACGCTTTATTCGTCTGCAAGGAACAGCAAATATTCAGGGGGGGGGGGGGGGGGCACTTTGTTGACCGAAAGTGCGGTGAGGCGAAAACATTTTGCGCGGTGTTGCTGCTTGTGTCGCTGATGTGTGGTGGAGATATTGAATAAAGAGTGCGGAATTCTTTATGAATTTTCTAATATCTTTACTTGAATGTAACGTAACCAGCTGGGTGAATGTCTGCTTCTAGGTCATATTTCGAGGTGGGGGCAAATTTTGGAGTGGCCTAGGCCAAATTTGGAGGTCACTATCGTATTCGTCGCTGTGAAATTAGGTTGAAAATCGATTTTGGTCCAAATCTGTCGAATTCATATTTCGGGGGTGGGGAGGTCAAATTTGGAGGTCACCATCGTGTTGGCCGTAGTGATATTAGGTTGGACATAGATTTTGTCCGAATCGGCCCTGTAGTCATGAGCCTATAGTTGCTTTCGTATTTATAAGTGGCGCAAACACTCCAAGCAGCGCCTCAAATATGCCAGCCGCAATCGTCAAGTGATCAGCGGCGCGAACGCCTCAGCCCGCCTCTGCGAACAGTGAGCAAAGCTCCAGCCGCTGGCGCTGGAAAAAGCGCCGCGCCGCGGATGAAACAAGAGCTGCACAAGAAGGGGTACGAAGCCAGAATCTGACAGACGCAATAGGTAGGAGAGGAGCAGAGCGATAACCAGAATGCCAACAGCGCGCGCCTATACGTAAGCATGACGCAAGCAGTCCAACCATCTGGGTAGCGTCGCAGCGCGGCAACTAACGGAAGTGAGGCGTACCGGCGGCTCCCATTGCGAAGCGGGCGATTCGGATGGCATTGTAAAAATAGAGGAGGCGCTGTTTGAGAAATCACACAGAAAAAAAATGAAGGGAAAGCAGTAAAGTCATGCTATTGAAAGCAGCTTCTGTTTTCTTGATTTTCTAACTTTGTGCATTCCGTCGAGCAAAAATCGACCGCTCACTTGGCCACGCCCTGCACACACCTTTCCTTATTTCAAAAATGACTGGGAGCGCTGCAATATGACAACGCATGAGCACAGTCACGTGGTATTTTTTGGCACTTTAAATGCCACCGAAATGGACAACGCTAGAGGCATGTTGGTAGAAATAAACGAGAAGGGTAGTTTCTTGGCCCCCTCTGCAAAATAACGAAACGCATTTGGCAGACTAGTGAATATATGAAATTGTGCATAACCTCAGCTCGGCAGTGATTAAGCAAAATAAAAAAAAACTCGCGCGAGCGTTACTTTTTGGTAACCATCCTGTGTTTGGTTTCACACAGCAGTGGTTTCCTGCGCATTTTTTAATTCTTGGTTAAAGATTTCTAGACCACATTTTGTACACGAGAAGCGTAAATCTGGCACGCAGGATGCTGCAAGTGTCGCATATTCTAACGACTGTGCTGCACGATATTTTTTCTAGCGCGTCTTGAAGCACACACGTTTATGTGCAGAAAATGGCTGTTTGCCGTCTCACCCTGAACAGCTAGGTTATTTCATTGACAAAAACGGCACCCTGTGTCGGCGCACGAGGTCAACCAGGAAAGGGAGATTAGAGAAAACCGCTTGGGAGAGAGTCGTCATACCTCGGTCGTGGACAGAAAGTGTTCTTCGCGCGTTTCACGATGCGCCATGCGCCGGTCATTTTGGCGTAGCGAAGACACGCAGGCGTGTGGAGCGTTTGTACTTTTGGAGTGGCATGCGACAGGATGTTAGAGACTACTGTGCGAAGTGTCATTCCTGTCTCGAAAGAAAAACACCCAAGGGACGAAGACCAGCTCCAATTCAGCCGTTCCCTGAGGTTTCGGCTCCCTTCGAGCGGACAGGTATGGACATAATGGGCCCATTGCCCACGACCACTTCCGGAAACAAGTACATTTTAGTATTTGTCGACCACCTTTCAAAATACGCGGAAGCGGTAGCACTCCCAGATCAGAAGGCAGACACGGTTGCAAGAGCATTTGTCGAACAGATAGTGCTCCGACATGGACCCCCGAGGCAACTCTTGACAGATCGGGGAACGAACTTCGTGTCGCAGCTAATGAGGAGAGTTTGCGAGCTGCTTAAGATCGCTAAGAAGCAGACAACACCGTACCATCCGGCTTGCAACGGCGCGGTGGAGCGACTGAACCAAACCGTGGCCGGGTTCCTGTCGCATTTTGTTTCGCGCGACCAGCGGGACTGGGATTTGTGGCTCCCGTATGCAATGTTTGCCTACAATTCCGCAGCACACGAGAGCACGGGCGAATCGCCATTCTTTCTTCTCTACGGCCGAGACCCGGACCAGCCTAGTGAAGTGCCAGAGGGGCCCCGTCGTGTCCCATACGCTTCACTGGACGACTATAAGGTGGAGCTAGAATCGCGCTTGCAAGTGGCGAGGGACATCGCAAAGGAGGCCTTAAAGAAAGCGGCGAAGCGCAGGAAGGAGGTGCACGATCGCAGTGCTAGAGACGCGCCGTTTAATGTGGGGGACAGCGTGTACATTGAAAACTGCCAAAGGCAGATTGGGCTAGCTCGTAAGTTCCAGACGAAGTGGAGAGGACCGTGCGAGGTTGTCGAGAAGCTTTCTCCGGTAAACTTCAGAGTCCGAGACGTGAACCGGCGCTTGATAAGGATACACGCAAATCGCCTCAAGTCGGCACCGGTTCAGTATTCACGAAATGAGGAAAGGGAAAGCGCGGATTTTGATGGGGACAGAAGTGAAGCGGAGCGCGCAGATAGTTCGCAAGAAACGCCCTCTCCTGCATTTGTTCGGCAGGCGCCAGAGGTGACGGCCAGAATGCCACCGGATTTACTTCATGCATTGCTAGAAGAAGAAGCGCGCGAGGTTGCCGCGCAGATAACGCCAGGAGAGGCTCCTGCCACGAGCCCTCGCGAGTCCCAAAGCAGACAAAGGGGCACAGACTTACTTAGTATGACTCATGAAGGCCGATATCCGCTGCGAAATCGGGAAAGCTAAGTCGGACTAATGGCGTAAACAGAGCGGAGTTTGAACTGGTTAGAATTGTGTAATGCCACAGCTCATAACATTGCTATGTGCTTATGTGTTAAGTTATCGGAGTTGGTAGTTAAACCTTTCTGTCATTAAGTAACACCTTCACAGGAGAGCATGCGGAGCGCATGCAGAACCTGCCCTACTTCCTTTCGTTATCTATATTTTTGTCTGTGCCGTGATCGTGCTAGAAGTGGGAGCTCCTTTATAACTGTGGTAAATTTATTTCGTCCAGTTTGGACTAGAAAGAGAGGCTTGGGTGCTGAGTTTCATGTTTATCTGTAAAAGAAGATCAGTGCTGCCCCTGGAGACGCCAGTATTGACAGCGGAGGCATATGGTGTTGTGCAGTGGTGTTGAGTGCAGCGAAAAGTGTTTTGTCGGACGCACTGTGCGAGGCGATTCAGAAAGACAAGGGGAGCTGCGTGGACTCAAAATGTTCGGAGAACATTCTTCTGGAGGGTGAGCGAGTGTGACATTCCGTGTGTGCTACGAGGATCCACGTTCGACGGCGCGGCGTAGACGGAGACCCGTGACAGCGGCATCATCAATTACCCAGCCATGCTCTTTGAGTGACGACCAGAACAACCGGACCCGCCGCCGCCCCGGGGGAAACAGGCTTTATCCTCCCCAATTTCCGGGCACATTCCAGGACAAGGGAGCTGTCAGCGGGCCAGAGCGCGCCGTACCACAGCCGGACGCTATGCGCTACCGCGAAGACAACATTCTTTCCCTCCCCCCCCTTTGTCGTGGGCTATCGCCGGGAAGGCACCCACAGCTTCCCAGAAGGGCCGTGACGGACACCTGTCATGGCGGACAGGCAGTACTCGCCAAGAATGTGGAAAGACAGGCGCTAGTGAATTAGCTGCGAAGAGAGAGCCTGTGTATACTCTCACTTGAGAGAGAGTGGTGCGTTTTTGTTGTTTATTTAGTTTGTATTGTTAACAGACTCTGGGGTCGAGGCTAAGCCCAACCCAAGGGGTGGTCCCCATTTCGCATGTTATTTTGGATTGGAGAATTGATGCTTTGGGCGGGCCACTGGAAATGACCGCCCTTAGTCCTTTGTTAATCAAGTGCTTAAAAGCACATGTAAACGGATGCAGTCCAGTCTGAGCTGGGGCTCCATGCTTAGCATGTAATGTGATGCTACTTAGGCACTAACCTGCCCGGTCGATGAGTAAAGTAGTGCAAAGTTTGTTCTTTGGTAAATTCAGTTCTGCTTTTTCCAGTTTAACTCTCTGCATATGTATGTTGTAAAATATGCTCTGCTGTCATCATCTACAAGCTCGCCTCCGGTTCATCTTCCAAGCCGAACGACACTAGAGGAAGGGTTTGTGAACCATCCTCGAAGAAACGGACGACTATTGAAATTCTACTGCATAGACGCTCAGGACGACATCGTTCGCCAAGAGGGCCTTCAGCGCCGAAGCCCGACGGCGTGCAGCTTCTGCCAGCAACCGCTCGAGCCCAACTCCGGAGCCACTCCATCGCCCCCATGAAGTCGTCGGCACGTAAGCTCGGACGCCCCAGCCTCTGATGTATAACCTTAATCATGTGTAATTATTAAATATACCTGTTTGTTTAAACTGAGCCATACGGTGTCTCTTTGCCTCTCCGTCCCGTTTGGACCTGCGCATTATGGGGGTCATCACAATACGAACATAATGAAAAAACCTTGTACCCCATTTTTTGAGCATCTTCTCAACGTAAGAACGTTGCGCTGCACAAACACGAACCGAAAAGCAACGATAATAAAAATGCCTTTAATCTAGAAATGTATTTCTTTTCACAATCATCAAATTTTGTTGATTTTTGAGCGTTTCTTCGTCCATGGTTGTATTTTTTATCTTTTGCTGTATTCATTTGTCTAAAGCTGCGTAATGAAGCATAACACTGTTTCCTCAAGCCGAGCTGCAACATTGTATGTCACAGCGATACCACCCGTCCACACGGAAGTGACTGAACGGAGTAGAGACGCCAGACAATCGTAAAAACAATTAAATAATGACCGAAAAACAGCAAACCCAGAGGAAAACTCCGTCGCTGCACCGTCTAGTACCTGAACCAATTCATTAGCAGAGTTGTTTTGCACTCAGGATATTCATGGCAGACCTGCCCTGCGTGAGGCGGTTGTGACCTCGTTTTGGCAAGACTTGATGCTTATCTAAATTCCAAAATCTGAGAAAGAATAAAATAAAGACCCCGCGCTTTTTTTTTCAAGCAGGTTTTCTAAAAAGTTCTTCGTTGGGTGATTTTAAATGTGGGGACTTTTCCACCATGCGATTCTTGAGACGTTTCTTCCAAGCCCGTATCATTGGCGATTGTTTCCTCGCACAACCAGATGTAGCGGTGCTTGCATCTTTGGCAAAAGCAAGAACCAAAAGCAATTGATTTGTTTAGGCGGCTACAAATAAAGAAAAAGAGACAGATATTCACAAGCAATACACGGACTCAATTGTGCGCCGGTTATTTCAATTTCCTTATAGGGTGGTAAGAGACATGTTTTGGCAACAGTGCAGAATACAAAGTCATTATAGTGGGAGCAAGTTGGTGCTATAAATACTTGTGCTCCTATGACTTCATATGCAGCAGTAAAAAGTGGCGAAGGTGCTTTTGGTTCATCGTGTGTTCACCAAAAATAAACCATTTTTCTTATCTGCGCATAACAGCGCGGTAAAAATCTCTATCACCAGCGTATGGAACAGCTTTCGGAGAGAGGTGGCAAGGGGGGCCGGATGGCGCGGTCGGTTCCGTGGCACAGTTGAAGTCAACTGGTATTCCTTGTGGCGATTAAAGTTCGCAGGAGACCGGAGACCCAGTAAAAGTCGAGCGGACTGCAAGCAGAGCTGCTGCAGGGAAGAATGGTGCATGAATGCAGGCGGAACTAGGTACCAGACACTGGCGCCGAGGGACAGGGCCTGAATGCACCCATACGGCTAGGTATACAGGGAGCCCACGCATCTGTCTCCAATATTTTTCGTCCGAAATCAGGAGTGGTGCCGCGGTGGCTCAGTCGTTAAGGCGCTCGGCTACTGAACCGCACTTCCCGGGCTCGAACCGACCGCGGCGGCTGCGTATTTATGGAGGCAAAGCGCTAAGGCGCCCGTGTGCTGTGAGATGTCAGTGCACGCTAAAAATCCCCAGGTGGTCGAAATTACTTCGGAGCCCTCCACTACGGTACCTCTTTCTTCCTTTCTTCTTTCCCTTCCTCCTTTATCCCTTCCCGTACAGCGCAGTTCAGGTGCCCAACAATATAAGAGACAATACTGTTCCATTTTTTCCCAAAACCGATTATTATTATTATTGGTTTTCAAAATAATGCCAAAAATTTCGAGGACGCTTAAGCTTCGCCTTTAAGTGTGGAACGCTACACCGTGTTGCAGCGCTGCCAGGGAGTTCAATATACGCCATCGCCCGTTCGGCGAGACGCCTTGCCCGTTAGACAAATCGCTCTGCTACGCACGGTGAAACGAACGCGCGGAACGGGAAACCACGTAGAAGCGCTGCCAGGCGCCTTGCCGAAACGCGTGGGACTCAATATGCAGTCGTAGTTCGTCGGCATATCGTTCTCGACAAACCCGTTGCAAAGAACGCCAGCATAGCTTCCACGCCGAAGGAACGGACAGCGAGCCGCAAGCTTCGCGGCGAACGTCCTTTGGATGTGCGCTGCTTTGTTCGCCGCTCACCGCGTGATTCCTGCGTGCCCGCATGGCCCCACTGCGCGTGAACGAGACCAGCGAGAGGCGCGGCCGTCGCGCGCCATCTGTTGAGGCAGCGGCCTACATTGCGAGAAGGAGGAGGAGGGATTTTTCGCTCACGGCCGACGCCGACGACACAGGCTTTTCTGCGACACGAGCTTCTTAACGCTATCGTGTTAAAAGGAAGGCAAAATTGTCTCCGACCCTGCAAATCGCCCTCTAATATCCTAAGCACCCGACAAGCAGTCAACAGAAAGGGAAGGGACTGTAAAAAGCTTGCAAGGTAAAATACAAGGTTGATGATAGTTCAAAAAAATGCAGGAGAGCGTTCAGTACAGTCGCCGGCAAGTGTAAAAGACCCCCCCCCCCCCCCCCGCTTCAAGTTCGCGTCTTCCACTTTGCGTGGGGGCGCTACCTCACTACAAAACACATATGGTGGCGAGATCGGTGCACTTGGCTGGATTAGACACCACAAGTGATTTGTCTTATGGCCCATCTTGGCCCATCTTGAGGCAAGTAGCTTTTCATACCACCGCTGCAGAATGTGCGAAGATTTTGTGTTTTGCGCCGGATTTTGGGCAACTAAACTGTGATATCCTATGAACCAGCGTGCCAGACTATTTTGTCATTGTGTGCCGGCTCGGCAAAGATAGGCGGCCGATATTTTCGTTTTCCACGGCATGAAACACGGAGAAGAGCGCGGGAGGCGAAATTAAAGCCCAAAACTGCAAGGAGATTGACAACGCGAAGACTTGCGAAGTAGGCCACAATACCTATTCTGTTTTTATACCTGTCACACGTGATTTTCGCTTCCGGTTGGAATAACATTATTCCAAAGCGATTCACCCATTCTCTTACCACAATAGCTTTGTGTGGTTTGAATTATTATTTCAGCTTATTCACCATTCTAATCTGGCACCGTGCACAATAGAGATTTCGGTATCCTTTCTTCAACGTTGAAGCAGATCGGAGCATGGTTACAATCATGAATATCAAGCGCCTTTCACTGAGTTATTTGGCGTCGGGGTAACCGGCTGTGTTTTCGAAGTGGAGGATTTGAATTCAGCGGTGTGGGAATGTTTACAATGTAATATATGGCTGATTGCGTCTGCTGTATTCCTGACATACGATAAAATTCAGCATCAGTTTTAATAAGTGGCACTCGACTTTAGTGCCATTGGCGGAATGCATCACAACAATATTTAATGACTAGTGCTCAGTGTTCAGAGCCGCGTTGTGAACGCAGGAAGCAACTCGAGAATAGAAAGTGTCAAAGGAAAGCATCATTGTACCTACTCGACAACTGCTATTGCACACGCTGTTAATCGCTGGTGGCAACCGTCTCAGCTTCAGTTTCACGCAGAATAAAGGGCATTCCCCTCTCTTCTTTTCGAATACTGAGGGACAAATGTCCCCGCTTGGTTATTCTTTTTGTAGGCAAAGAAGGAAAGGCCAACGCAATCTTGGAACAAATATTTTTAGTTGCAGCAGAAAAAGAACCACCTTTCAAGTTCATCGAGCTGGATTTTAGCAACTGCATGGTGTTTTAAAAAGTACTAAATGAAGTGAAGCGCGAGTTCTTTATAGCTACTTTTTCTGAAACTATTCGCGAGGAACAATTATCGCTAAGTCCTCGTGATTCAGGAAAAAAACGCGAAAGTTAGGTCCTTGCGAAAGCCAAGTTGTTAACAGCCGCAGTTCGAGTAGTCGCGAGGCAACTTCCGTCGTGGACTAGCACCTGCAGTGGCGTAGCCTAGCGAAAGCGGTAGCTAGGAAGCAAGGTGTCTGCGCAGGACAGAAGATAATTCCGAAAAGAGCTTTTTCTTTCCCGTTTATTCAAACATCGCAAGGCGAAGTGCACCTCTGTGGAGCGCGCAAGTGGGCGCCTGAGGTTAAACCAAATTCAAATGAAGTTCAACTTTCTCGTCTCAGTAGTATTCGAACTATACGGCTGGAAAACAGTAGTTAGCACCAATCTTAATACTCGGTTCAGGAAATGCCTCCTCTTAGGCGTGCAGCCAGATGCAGCTTGAAAAGGTTGCTTGCAATTGTTTTGAAATAAAATGCCGTGTGCATTACCGTACCACACGTGTCATGTTTTTGTCTACTCATCATGACCCATAACCTCCTGGTGTGCGTGTTCTGCGGTTTACGAAGGACCACTGTGATCAAAAGCATTATAGATATATGCGGCTAACTTAAACATAAACGAGTGGTTGATGTGACAAAGAGAAGCAGTTCAAGCCACCTACAAGATATGCACCTTATAAACTCATTCATGTCAAGCAGTAGCGAAACGCATTGCTTTACAAAGAAGTCACTAGTCAAAACGAACGATTTATGCCAAAGACAATGCGCTGACTTAGATGCACAATGGTACTTTTACGTGAGGGCTTTGCGTGCAAGCGTACGGCACAATTCTTTTTTCTTTTATATCTATCAGCAAAAAGTGCTCTGAATTGCGAGTCGACGTGGAAAACCTTTACATATCCAAACCTATCGTCGCAAAAACATGTTAAACAAGAACACTGGTCGAGGCTCCATCGCCTGCTGTCTCGGCGCTTGCTCCAAGATGGCGGCCGCGAAGGTGGTGCCTCCACCCTATACGACTTAGGCTGCACTAGGTAGAGGCACTTTATGTTGTCCTGGCTGCTGTCGCTGCCGTCCTCACTGATGTCGTCACTGGCGCCGCTGGAATACACCTTGACCCTTTACCACTCGCGGACCAGACACTGCATAAACTAGCGTCGGTGGGCCCCCATTATTCTTGACTATCTGCCCAATGTTTGCCATACCTGCAAAGAGAATAGTGCGAATATAAACATCCATGGTGGAAGCGGACGGACTACTCACCAGGGCTCACATTTCGACCAAGGTCGGGAACGTCAGGACCAAGGATGTGAACGGCTGTCACCAGCAGAATAACTTGAAAGGAATTAAACCGGACCCATCTTTGGACAGGAAGTTGCGTAATCGAAGATCGGAGCACCATGGACAGCGATGTTTGAGGAATGCGAACTGAAAGTTGTCTTGCCATTTTTGTCTACGCTATGATTCTGCGCTGTAGGGTTCTGTACTGCCGTATGAATGACACTTTTATGTGCAAAGCATGCAAGCACATTCTGAATACTCCTAGCAGATTTTCTTCCATAGAATTAAATTCGAAAACAATACGGAAAATATTTGTGGATGTTTTTTCTTTATTATGTTCAGTACATCATTATTCGCATATTTGCTTCTCAGAGGGCTGTTTCTATCCCGACGAGAGAAACCGGTTCAGTATTCCATTTAACTTGTGTCCTTACTCATGCTTTATGTCAGAACCTTACCGTGGGGCTTCTATGCGTATTTCTGACGGTTTAAGCTATCAGATGCGCCCTGTTTTCAAATATCCGGCTGACACGGCGTCGTACTTACAGTACAGCGCTACACGGCAATATGATAATTAGTTGACCGCAATTCTTTCTCTGCTTTATATACCTTTTATTTCCAGGTTGTTGAGTCCATAGTGCTCAAGTTGCGCCACTCTTTTCGAAATTTATTTATTTGTCTATGATAGTGCTTTCATCATGAAAATCAGTTCGGTGCTTGCCGAATTGACCTTTTGGAATGTCTCAATTGTGATGAACACTCAGAGGCCATCAACTGCGCTCCGGGACACGCCTAATTCGTTCACCATGATAATGACATATTCTGGCTTCAGTGGAAGGGATGAATTTTATTTTTTAAACACTGTTAGCATCGTAAGGCAAAGAACCGACCGTCTGCACGATCACACCATCAACCTCAAGAGGCGTGGGCGATCCGAGGCTCCAGACTAACGAAGAAACTGTGGGCACAACCAAGGTGTACTATTCCTGGGCACGAAAAAGGTGCTTCTTAGATGCCGTTCAGCTGCGTAAGATCGGACTCAAGTTTCCTGCTCTGAAACAGACCGCAAAACTACCACCGCGAGATACACCAGGCAGGTGACAGTTGGCGGCGCTTGTGTTGGGGACATCATTTCATGGCGTTGCAGGCAGTACCACAGTAAATATTAGAGGAATCTGATTTTGAGATTATTTACAGGGCATCAGCAATACTTCCGTGGAGATCCATCTCTGCATATGCCTTGTGCATCATCCAAAAGCAACAACAGGCTACACTAAGTTTGTAAAGCTGCAAATTGGCCTAGTTGGTTTATACTTCACTCTATTAGTGCGCTGCTCATGGGTACGGAGAACACAGCACTCAAGAAACCCCGCACAGAGACAGGGTGCAAATTATCAACTGATTTTATTGCGCGCGAAACACATTTTATATGAACAGTAAAATAAAATATAACATTTAAAAAATAAACAAACAATAGTGGCGTCAGGTTGCTGAGTTAACTTTTTTTGAGGATGTGCATGCACGAAGGTTCAGGTTAATATCCTAAAGAAGTCGACTTCTCGCATCGTCAACGTGTCTGACGGGTCGCTTACGCATGTGTCTTCATTCTATGACATCATTCAAAATGCTTCAAACAGCTCCGTTCTCATCTTATCCTGCGGCCGAAGGATGATAGTAGTTTTGTGAGAAATTGGTCTGCACTTGTCTCATCTAGAGCATGCAGTGAGTCGCAAAGTGGCCTACCGCGGTTAACAAGCCGCATAACCTGCGATGCTCCCGGAGCCGTTCATTCAAGCATCGTCCAGTCCTGCCGACGTGTGACCGACCACATGACAGCGTTTTATAAACCATTCCGGAAGAGCAAGGCACGGACTTTGTCACATGCTTTACACCACATGTGCTCTCACGGCTTCTTGGTTTACGGTTGTTTACCTTTGCATAGAAACGCTTAAGTTTTCTTGGAGCAGAAAACATTATTGCGAAATCATGGTGTTCAGCAAATTTCTTTAACTACTGGGAGATGACCTGCATGTAAGGAAAAACGACTGGCCGCTTATCTTTTTCTCTTTCTTTCTTAGTCCTTTGTTTTCCTTTAACGACTGTCTTTCACTGAAGCTAGCACTTGCATTGGACAGCGCGCTGCTTTCAGCTGTTCAGCTTGCAGGTTGATACTGCCACTGACTTGGTGAGGACAATACTTTTTCGCTGCCTGAGTGAAACAAGACATCGCGATGCCGCGCCTGACAAGCTTCGAGTCGCTGAGTCGAATGGTAAAAGTCCTTTCTCGCTTCTGCACTTGAATGACCAACATAAGTGTGGCCCCTGTGAAACTGAAATGTCCAGGCACTGCAGTCCTTCTTCATTCGGAACGTCATGCGTGAACTCGAATCCGGGATGAAGCCGCCGTGGTGGCTGAGTGGTTACGGCGCTCGGCTGCTGGTACGAAAGACGCGGGTTCGATCCCGGCTGCGACGGTCGAATTTTGATGGAGGCGAAATTCTAGAGGCCCGTATAATGTGCGATGTCAGTGCACGGTAAAAGCCCCAGGTGGTCGAAATTTCCGGAGCCCTTCACTACGGCGTCTATCTTAGCCTTGTCACTCTGGGACATTAAACCCGCATAAAACCATAAAACCAAATCGAAAATCATCTACATATTGCAAACACTTAACCACCCCAACCGGCTTCAAGGTATCATCAAGCTCCTGGTCTCCTCTGGCCAAATACAGGTAGCAAAGCACTGGCGCTATGCAACTGCCGACACATATTCCATCTTTTGGACAAGCACTTCGCCTGCGAACTCGATGAACAAATATGATGGGTATCTCGCGATGAGACCCACAAAAACCGAAGTACTCACACCACTTTATGAATGAATGAAGGTATCATTCATGAGTGGAATTCATTCATTTCTTCATTTCATTCATGACTGAAGCCAGGCAACCTTGCGACTGACAGCACCAGATGCGACAAGTGCAAACAATAATTTCACAACACTACTATCACCCTTCGGTCGCAGGATAGGATGGAAAGCGAGTTGTTTGAAGCCTTCTTGCATGATGTCAGAGAATAAAGGCACGTGCTTAAGCGACCCGTCAGTAACGTTGACTAAGTGAGAAGTCGACTTCTTAAAGACATGAACCAAAAGCGCCACGCATGCAGATCCTCAAAACTAAAAAAGCTATCTCAGCAATTTGCGCCACAATGTTTTTTGTACATTATATGTTTTTGTTTTCCTCTGAACAGTTCATGAAAAATGTTTTTCCCGCGCAATAAAATCAGTTAGTTAGCGCGTTGTCTGTGTGCTATTTCTTGCGTCCTGTGTTGCTCGTACCCATGAGTAGCGCACTGATGGAATTAAATGCACTGAATTTCTTTCCTCCACCCATCCACACCTTGTCTGACATAAAGCAAACAGTCTTTTCTGCGTAATCAAGAAAAGTCGAGCACCTCCTATGTTCATTAATAGAATGCTTTTTACTCTTTGTTTTCTTCGTTGAAGACTATCTCGCCAACGCTGCTTCCCTTCTCAAGAAAGCTAATCCCTGCCTGCTGTCTACTATTGTCGGAAGCCTTAGCGGCATGTGAGAGCACCCATAGACTTCAACGTGCGCCAGGAGGCAAAATGTTTCGTTCCGAAGAACAAGCGAGAGGTATAGGCCTTTGATCATTTCTTTTAATTACTGGTGTCGAAACAGTGTAGATGTATACGTGATTGCGGGACGCCTTCTGCACACTGTAAATCACTATACGTGTACGCTACTAGGTCTCCTTTATGCTAAAAGCCTCAAGAAGACGCAATCAACGTCCGGAGGTTCACAGGCCTGGTACATTTATTGCCTTTTTAGGCTAGTGAATCACCAGCGGGGATGTCCGCAGAAAATTGTCATATAGCAGTCAATCAAACTAATGACGTCATCGAAATAAGGCACCATAGCGGCTACAAGAGTATGGAAGCAGATGCGCGCAGCCATTATCAATCGAGATAAGTCTGCTGGCATCGCAAAGAAAATGATAAAGCCGTGTCGCTGATGAGCGTGTGACGTCATTGAGTTGCGGAACAATCGTTTGAGAGGAAGGCTCCCCAGGCAATCTTGCTAGACGCCTCCTGAACGCCGATCTGGAAGGAAGCCACGTAAACGCTCTTTGCAGTCTTCAATCAACATCTTCACCACACATCAGTGACACAAGGAGCAACACCCCGCTAAGGGCTTTCGCCTCACCGAAATGTGCCCCTGAATTTCTGCAACACCTCCTTGAGCGAGACGACAGCTGCTAGCCAAAGCAGGCATTGTCCTTATCCCGATCGCATGATTCATCGGCTGGGAGAAGTTTCTTCTTTACTACCTAAGCGCCGCATCTCTTGCCTTTAATCACATAATGCCACATACCTTCAAACGTGTGGATACCCGATATCGCTTATAAAACGCGAGAACAAATGCTCACTATATATGTTGCAAGCGCTACATTGAAAAGTATCTACCACAGACTGATTTCAGTTAATCCGATATGCATTCAGTCACCAAAAATAGGTCCTGTAATAAAAAAAGACTAACCAAACCTAGCCTAAATAACTGCCTTTTTTCTAACATACCTGAAAATAGTTTTAGCTGAATTGCTGTGTCAACAGAACTAGGAAGTTCCACCATATGGTCTTTATTCTGCCAACTTTTATTGCATACCATTTTCAACTATTCTTCCTTAGGCTCCTTTTTTAGGTCCCGTGACTATAATCACAAGGCGCTCCCATCTTCACTTATGTTTTTATTAAAATAACATTTACCATTGTCTTCAGTACATCCACAGGCCGTCAGTGCATTTTAAAATATTGTGTGCGCTCTTTCCACGCGTTTTCTTGACTCGGCAACACATGTTTCTGGATTCATCAATTTTGTGTTAGTATGGCTTTATAGTCTCCTAGTTTGTTCTTGCTCAGCCTCATAACGAAAAGAGCGAAAACAGCAGCCACAACAACAAAGGAGAAATTCACGCTCCTACGTTTTCCATCCTTTGCGTTTTACGCGTCTTTGCGTTAACCACTTTGTGAGATTTGTACCCTCTCGGTAGTGAATGGCTAAACGGTATATACTATATTATGCGCTGTCGTTTGCTTGATGTGTAATCATATGTAAACTGAGATATTGTGTGTATAATTAAAGTATTAGTGGTCAGCCTCTGCACATGACGAACGTTTCCTGCGTGATTTTTGTGTCTTTTTATTAAATGATTTACATTGATAACATTGCGGGCTAAAATATCGCTCAAGCTAGACAGTCTCATCTTTCCTGCGAAGGAATGGAAATTATTTCATGCAACTTATTTTTGCTTTATTCGCGCATAACCTGCGCCGGCATATAGAAGAAGTTTGCAATCAGGAACAACGTGGTAAAATGAAGCAGTGGGAGTCGCATGTGGCCATCAAAAACGCCGTTCTCAAGCGAGAACACGCGGGCTGATTCGCAATGGCCCTTGATTACCGATGGCATGCACTGCCCTAAATGCCTCTCTGCAGATTTCTTGGGCTCATCTACTCTGGCTAGCCGAAGCCAGCGTTGCTCCTAACTGTTCCCGAAAGTAAACCCAGAACACATGGGGAGATTTATAATGGCCACTCTCTGTACCGCATTCCATTACTGGAAGTCAAATCTGTAGGTGCGACTGTGAGTTGGAGCTCCATGAACCTTTTTTTAGTAGTGTACCCCTACGTCAGACGGCGGGCAAAGCGCCTTGGCAAGGTCAGCTCGCGTCACCTCTCTGGCATCTTTACTGCGAAAATGGACCAATTTCGGAAACAACACAGTCATTTTCCACCTTCTGTGTAAACTAAGGAATCCCTCGAGTTAACTCCAAGTTGGCTGTGAGAAAGCTGTCGAAAGATTTCAATGGTATAATATAGAATTCATTACTGTGGTGTCAAATGCTCGGCGCACATATACAGTTAACCATGCGGCGCAACAAAATGGCGATCGCATCCTACTACACCCACTCAGTGAGTGGCGGAGAGAGCTACTGTCAGTGTGCGCTGCCCTCTGCCCATCTCTTCTTGCGCAGTGTCTTCTGGGCCAGGAGCAGCTCTTAATCTGGGCTTTTAGTTTCGAACATCACGACAATCAGATAATGAACAGGGTTGTAGAATAGGGGGCCCCTGTTAATCTTCTGTGGCACTGTAGCAGTCGCTTGATGGGAAATCAAAGGAAAAAGACATTTGTTCAAGTGCGGTGAGGAGTGGGCTACCTTATAAAAATTTCTTTAAAATTTTCTGCTGAACGAATTACACTTACACCACACTGTCTTTCCAACCACCTTCCTTCACCGCTCCGCAGCCTTAGCCCGAACAATCAACAACCCACTGCACGGCGACAAATGTGAGCCCGCCTCCTTGCTCAAAAACAGAAGCCATGAGCAAGAAATACCCAAGGACCTTTATACGACCCCTTTGCACCCCGCACCGATGAAGTTCTCGCTATCCGCCATATGGAAGCCTCGTACAAGTTTACGTCCATGTCTTCAATCCTTGAAAGGTTCCATACAGTGATCCCTTACTGTCGTGGTGGCTAGAAGCAATGCGGATGCCTTTTACTAAGGGTGTGCCTTCGCCTACTGACGGCTGCCGGGGCACCGAAAATGCTGGGTGAGGCAGCTACCTTGTTCAAGGAAGTCTCCTTGCTCCAGAATGTCGATTATTGGTCGGGAGAGTGTAGGCGGCGTTGCTACCCTGACAATGATTGCTAAGGATACAATGGAGTATGCGCTGGAAATTCAGCAGAAGTGTGTAGCAAAGCTACGATGGTCCTTTTCCATGCACCAGGGGGGCACCGTTTGAGACGGTTCCATGAAGGGAATGCTAGTCGCACCTGAGGTGCTAGTCGCTGAAGGAGTAATGACGAGTTGTGACGGCGGGAGTTGACGAGAAAATACTTTAGGTTTAATTAATGAGATTTAGAAAAAGTGCAGAGTATTTAAACACAGGGACGAAAAAATGGCGGTGGTTTAGCTCTGGTTAAACCTAGAGTGATGCGGTAGCTAGAGCTGGCCGAGTGGAACTTGCTCAGTTTAATTGCAAAGTCAGTCTTTCGCAGCTCCGTTGAGCTGGGCGTTCCTTCTTCATCTTCGTCCCAATTGACACGGCGCATGCGCTAAGCTGTTGCAGCTCGGTTTTGCCGGCGCGCCGCTCCGCCGGCTGCAGCAGCTGCTCCGCACCACGTGGCTGGTCACGTGCTGCCGCCACGCTGAGGGCTCAAAATGCTACCGTAATGTAGCTTTCGCTAGAAAGGATGGAACTGGCTAGCAGGAAAATCTTTCCTTTTCGGCAATGCCGAAGATGCACAGCATCTAAACTTAGCCCAGAACGACGAATTGGGCTCCCGGACTCGGTTTTATACCCTCGGGAGTCCCTCTCGCTCTTAGGAAGCATCCAATAGCAGCAAGCCTCAACACAATTGGTGGCTTGCTGCTTGCTGCCCACTTCAACTTTTGCCATATTAAGAACCCTTCCGCAAAAGACGGAATAAAAACGTCATCAAATTATTTACAAAATGCGATGCATAGAGCGATTTCCACAAAAGCGAATGTCTATTCAAATCGCGCGTCTCGCCCTACAGCCTTGAGAGTGCACGCCACATCCTCTCTCCGAGTAAAAACAAACAAATAAACAAGCTACACAGACCGCGGAGTCCCTTTCTGCACGGGTCAATCCGGCACCTACCTAGACCAACCTCACTTATGACCCCATGTGTGGTTCCCAGTCTTAGATCATTCCAATGAATCGGAAATGTGCTGTCATGCAGCCTCCTCTTGGAAGGGAAGAGAGGGGGTTCTTTGATGCACCCCAATGCTACCAGGGGCTTCATTCAAGGGACCGTGACTGGTCCATGGAAGCTCTTCTATTTACTGGTAGAGTCAATAGTCGTGGCCTTCTGACAAAACCGTTGAAAACTGGCCACACGGTAACGCCTGTCACGGGCCACCCTCCCTACATAGTCCAATACAACAAAGGAACGCTGTATTTCTTCTGACCATCTCACGCGCCTCATGCTGACTCATTGACCACTTCCCGTCCCTCCAAAGACCATACAAGGGCGCAATGGAACCTTGGAAAATGACTTTGTAGCGACCCGCGCGGCCAGCAGGGGCGAAATAGCGATAACGACAAAGGGTCGCGAGCACGGCCCAAACAACGTTCTCCCTGTCTATGCTTCTCTTCGGCAGGCGGTCGAAGCGAGCGGACATGTGTTTTAGCTCTCCGCCCTTTGGACGCTAGGCCTAATGCTTCGCGGCGCTGTGGGGCTTCCCCATGGAGGCTACAGGCACCGAGGACGAGCGACAGCCGGCATTCGGTGGTGGCGACACGCAATGCAGGGCAGGCCGCTCACGCTCACAGAGAGGAGCGACGTTCAGGGCAAGATCGTCGAGCACCATTCGATCTCAACACCACCTCGGCGAACCTCGAGTCCATCATCGGGGCCTTGGACGTGTCGCCGACGGACCCATGCGTTTTAGCCCTGAGGGACGCCATGGCCCTTGCTCATCAGACGCAGGACACAATGGTTGCTCCGTCCCCGCCATTTCCGGCCACCCTTGCACGTCCCGCCGCCATGGCTACTCCTGGCGAACCGGCCCTGATGCTCTCTCCCTGATGCTGCTGCTGCGGGTTAACCACAGGCACCCGCAGCCGAGGAGAACATGTCCACGGTCCACCCAGTGTTGAGACGCCAACAGCACAGGTTTATTACAGCCCGGCAAATACCAGCCCCAGCAAAAGACGTGTGCCAGCCACCGCGAGCCCCGCGACCGCAGCAAAGCCAAGCTGCTCTCCGGAGTGCGAGGAAGAGAGAGACGAGGAGACCAACAGTGTCCGAGGAAGAGAGAGACGAGCCCCCCCCCCCCCCCCCCCAGTCAATGCTCCATCTTCCTCCACACACGAGGGAGGAATGCCTGCCCAGCAAGGCTCGGCTGCCAGCGGCGACATGGTGCCCTCTTCCGGGAAGAGACTGACACTTTTGCAACAACCACATGGAGCCCTCCTCCAGCCTGCTGTTGATGTTGCTGCTGTTGCTGCTGGGTCGATGGTGTCAGGAGGAACACCTGGCGCGACCTCACCAAATGCCGCCGCGCGAGACCAGGCTGCGGCTGGGGCGTGGTCTGCTGGCAGCGAGCGCGTCCTAGCTCCGCGGCGCGCCGCAGCAATACGCCGTAGACGGCGGCGATGCTGATGCTGGGAGCAGCTTGGTCCCTTGGCGCACCACCACTACCAAGGCGCAGCGGCGTCGCCGAGCTGAACTGGAGTGAGCCGCGGCTGCCGTGCAGGTAACGTCCAGCCTGGTGGGGATGGTGCTGTTTCAGCCGGCGAATCGGGGTACCGCCTTAACGAGGGAAGAGGGCTGGGAGCTGACCGAGGAGATCGGGCTCCATCCGGGCGTCCTCGCCGTCCGGGTAAACACGTGGCGGATTGTGGTATCAGTGGACGCGGGGTGCAGCGATGCTCTCCAGGCACTGCCAGCCACAGCCGTAATCCGCGGCGTGCCGGTTTGCGCCAAGGAGCCCCACCTCGGAACCAAAGCTCCTGTCTGGACTTCGGTGTGGGCGGGCGCAGGACGGCAGAGGAGGTGCTCGCGGCGGCGGTGTCAACGGTGTCGATGGTCTCGGCGTTGCTGTCGGGCAGCACACTCGCTCTCCGTTTTGCGGCGCCGACACTACCGGCGTTCATCAGCATATTTCAAACGCAGGTGCGCCGTCCGCCACTGCCCTCCCCGGCCGCTCCCGTGTGCCAAGTGCGCCAGCCTGGGGCATGCAACTGAGGCGCGTCGAGCTCGTGCCCGATGCACGCACTGCGGCGGGCCGCACGAGCCTTGTACCTGCGCAAGCAAGCCCCGCTGCCTAAACTGCATGGCCGGCACGCAGCCATGGAGCCGGCGTGCCCGCATTGACAGCGAGAGCTCCACGTAGCCACTTTAATGGCCACATCTGTTGCACCAATGTCCAGGCGGGTGGTCCGAGCCGTCGTCCAGTCTGAAACAGCGGCCCCAGCCTAGCAACGTCAGTGGGCGCCGAACGCGCTTTCTTATGCGCAGGCCGCCAGGGGAGCACCCCAGCAGCAGCAGCAACCGAAGCAGCGGCTGCGCCGGCAGAGGCAGCGGCGATCCGGTTTCCCGGCGTCCCGTGCAGCGCGGCTTGAGCCTGCGACCGCTACACATGGCCTGAGCCTGCGACCGCTTCACCCCCTGGCGCTCGAGACGCGGAGATCGCGCGACTAAAGCTGGCGCTGCGCGCCCGAAGAGCACTTTTGCCGCAGGACACCGATGTACACCGGTCCTGCTTAGAACCAGCAGGTGTTCCCGCTCAGATAAGCCGGGATAATGGCTAGTTTCCGGACTCCCTCCCGCATACCGTCCATCCTGCAGTGGAACTTGCACTCTGTTGCGGCGCGGTACTCCAAAATGCGATTTCGCATCGCAGAGGATTCGCCGGAAGTTACTGCGCTGGAGGAGACGGACAGACGTTCACATGACGGGGAGCCCCAGATGCGGTTACCTGGCTACATCGGCTACCAATCAGCCATCATGTGCGAAAAACCCACCTGTACAGCAGTGCCCTGTGGTGTCACAACTCATCGCTCCGGGAAGTCAAGGTGCTCGGTATATGTGTGTGGCAGGACGTCCAGCACACCCTCTTCGGCTCGGCGGCAACGACATCCGATGGCCAGGAGTGCGTGGTGGTAACAGTGTGCGTCGGTGGTGTTGACACGTCGGTGGCCAGTGATTATGTGCCACCAGCTGTCGCGTGGAACGCGCAGTATTTTTGTGCAATGTCTTCGTGCTGTGCCCAAAGCCAAATCATCTGTGGTGATTTTAACGCCCACCATTGAGCGTGGGGCAGAGCGCACCACTCCGTGCGTGGAGACGACCTGCACGATGCAGCAACGCAGCTGGCATCACCCCCTTGAACACCGGCGAGACCACCTTTGAACGACGCGGAACAGCCGGCTAATGTATTGACATTGCCTTCGCATCCAGAGACATCAAGGCGACATGGCGCCGATCACCACCTCTCTGGAGCTCGGATCATTACTCTATCCTAATTGAACCGACTGCAGTGGAGGCGCTCGCCAAACGTACCTACTCCATTACCAACTGGAGCGCGTTCCGGCGGGCGGTCGATGAGGCGGCGGTAACTGGCGCCGACTTCTTTTCAAGTCTAGTCCGGAGCAGCATCGCAGCCACCCATCGAGCAGAGGTAAGGGCAGGGCAGCCCACACCTAATAAGAATCTGCTCGGTCTGCGCGAGAAGTGAGATCGCGCAGAGCGACGGATCGACAGAGCCGCAGAGTGGACTTTCTACAGCCGCCTGGACGCGGCCGCGCGCCGCCACGCCAACAAGCTATACCGCAGGCAGTGGGCTTCACTATACCAAAGGATGGAGGCAGACAACGGCCCGTGGAGCCTATTTGATAGATACCCTGCGGTGCATCACCGAACCACAGGCAAACCCTCAATCGCTGGCCGCCCTCGCCATCTCCAGGGGGCTGAGCTTTGAGGAACTGGTAGAGCGGTTTTCCGACCGTTTCGTGCCGCCCAGCCCCGCAAACATAGCTAATACAGCTGCTCCTGAGAGCCCCACAAGCGACTCCAGTCCCTTTCCCGTCACTTCGGAAGGTCCATGTGCTGCGCCGTTCACCGCGGCGGAACTAAACAATGCTCTGCAGAGTTGCCGCTGCCGTTAGGCGCCCGGGCCGGATGGGGTGACATACCAGATGCTGCGAAACCTGGATGCGGAGCAACAACAGGTCCTCCTTGTGTGGGAACGCGGGGAGCTATCGGAAGATTGGCGAACCGCGGTCCTTTGTTGTCCCATTTAAAAGCCAGGGCGCCCACCTACAGAGCTGAGCGGAGACCGGCCAACAGCATTAACATCGGCGGCATGTAAGCTCGTGGAGCATATGGCATTGTAGCGTCTGAACGAGCGGGCGGCGGAGGATGATTTGCTTGACGAGCAGCAGACGGGTTTCTGTGGGGTGCTGGGCACGGCTTATTCTATATCGGACGTTGTTACAGTGCTGGAGCACTCCAGGATGGCAGGCCACGTTGCGCTGCTGCTGCTACAGGACGTCTCTGGCGCTTTTTGCAAATTTCACCGCCCACCAATTCTCGCGGTGCTTGAAGGAGCCGGTGTGAGGGGGCTTTTTGCGATACGTTCAAACCTTCCTGAGCGGGCGCACCATGCACGTAAGAGTAGCGGGTAAGCTCTCCAAGCCTCGTCCGGTGGACTTGGGCGTGCCGCAGGGCTCTGTCTTATCACGATTTCTGTTGGATGTGGCCATGTCGGTGGTGCCGGCCTCCCTTCCCATGAGCGGCCTACAACGTGTGTACATGTCCATATAAGCAGACGACATAGCTCTGTGGGGCCGGGGACCACCAGGCGAGGCGCTCCGCGGGCGGGGGTGCCTTCAGGGAGCTGTGACCGCAATCGGCACCAGCTTGCGCGGCCTTGGTCTGTCGCTGAGCGCGGACAAATTGGTGGCCATGGCCTGCGTTCCGCACGCGCGCGTGCGCCTTGCGGCGCTCTCATTGGACAGGACTCCGATTCTTTGGCGTTAATCGGTGCTGTACCTTGTCCTGGACATCGACTGGCACATTTCCTTCCGCCCCGTGGCGACCAAGTCCTGTCTGCAGATGAAGAGAATCACAGACACCGTGCCCAAGCTCACCGCTCGAGACCAGGGCATCTCCCAGCCAGCCGCGCTGCGGTTTTACAATGCCGCAGCTTTGGGGGCGGCGCTCTATGCGCTGCCGCTCGCCGCGGTGCGCAAGCCGTGCTGGTAGAAGCTCTAGGTCCTGCACCGCAAGTCCCTGCGCGTGTGCCTAGGCCTGTCCAAAAACTCGCAGTGCGCCGCAACGTTGGCCGAGGCAGGAGCGTGGCCACTTGAGCGCCAAGCAGTGCGCTGGGCACTGAATCATATCGACCGGCTTCATCGAGCACCGGATGGCGGCTCGCTGCTGCAGTGTATGCGCTGCACCCGCACTCACGAGTGGGCGCGGCGCTGCTCGGGTATGACCAATTGATTCAAGGCCCATTCCCCTTCAGCTCCTGCGCGCCCTGGCCTGCTGCCTCGGAAGTACAGCGAGAGATCGTCGGCATCGCGGGAAAACGGAGCACACCCCTCTGTGCTGTGCAGCAGCTGGCCAGAGGCGTCATACACGAGGAGCTCCAGGACCACTTCCTCGTGTACACAGACGGCTCAGTGGCCCGCGAAAGCTGCTCCCTCGCAGTGGCGGCTACCATCCCCGCCCTGCGACTGCACAGCCAGCAACACGCAACCTTTCTGGGCTTCTTCACCACGGCGGAGCTGATGGGGATCCGGCTCAGGCTGGACCTGCTGCTCACCCTCGGCCCTCCGCCGCCCAGGAGTGCTCTGCTGTGCGACTCCCACGCCGCCCTCAGCCGCCTGCAATCCAACGGCCGCGGTACCCCACCAGTGCGCGACATTCGCTCGCGCATCGAGCGCCTCGCGCAGAGAGGATGCGCCGTGCGTGCACAGTGGGTGCGCGCTCACTGCTGCATCGTCGGCAACGAATAAGGTGACGACCTCGCGACCGATGCACATTAACTTCCTCGATCTTCCCCTTGCGCTGGAGGACGTGCGTGGGGTCATCCAGGAATATCTCCGAAATCAGTACCCCAAACCACACATCGCATGAGGTGAGCGCATCGACAGCATTACCGGTTGTCGAGCACTTACGCGGTCACAACGTGCAATGATCCTCCGCACGCGCATTGGCTGCATGTGGCCTGGCGAACGACGGGAGCGTCACGGAATTGCGACGAGTGATGTGTGTGGCGGATGCGGTGCAATGGAAACACTGGAGCACCTGCTCCATCGCTGTGCCGCGTTCGCCGATGCTCGTCGGGATATGCTTGCGGCCTATAGGGTGCTGGGCATACTACCAGACTCCCTCAAGACTGTTGTAACCGCAGGGCAGTGCGCGCACCCGTGAGCGAACCTTGGTGAGCCTGTGTGCATTCCTCGAACAGATGGGCTTGACGTGCCGTCTGTTCTCCGCCAGGTAGTTACGCGCAGTGGTGGAACGCTCCGCGAGTGCTACATCGGATAAACAACTGGACGCGCCACTCCAGTTGTAGTCAACATGGTGCTGTGGGCGTGTATTTCTTATGCTCTATCATGAACTAATTCCGCGCCAAACCTGTGTACATTTCTTATTGTGTAAATATTTTGTGTATATACCTCTCCCGCTATCCTCTCTTTCTGTCCCCTCACTTCTTTAATTTCATTTTTCCATTCTGCCTGGTATGGTTTCTTTCCGCTGCCCCAGCTCGAGTGCTTCTGTATCAATGGCAGGTGCCGGGGCTAGCAAAAATCTTTTCTTTCCTTTTTATTATTATTTTAACACAAACACTTACTAGTACTGCGCGAGCACTCAATGGATGGAACGCTCGGGACCTCGGCCTCGGCCGGACGCTGCCGCCGCCGCTCGACAGCTGTCTATCTCAGGCAGCCCTCCAATAAATGTGGCCGCGGTCGCCTTTCTCGACGACCTTCACAACTTCGTTGGATGGGTCAATGACCAACTTAACGCTTAGCACAGGACGAACATAGCAGTGCGTCAAGACACAATGACTCTTTGCTGGGAGGGGGAACAAAAAAATAATTGGCGGTGGTTTAGCTCTGGTTAAACCTGGAATGACGCGATAGCTACAGCTGGCCGAGTGAAACTTGCTCAGTTGAATTCCAAAGTCAGTCTTTCGCCGCTCCGTTCATTGGGCGTTCTTTCCTTATCTTCGTCCCACTTGACACGGCGCATGCGCACAGCTGTTGCAGCTCGGTTTCGCCGGCGGGCCGCGCCGCCCGCAGCAGAAGATCCTCCGCACCACGTGGCTGGTCACGTGATCATGTGGTGGTGGCGGCGCCGCCGCACCGTGGCTGCGCCGCCACCGTGACGAGTTACCGCCAAGTTACCGCCGTAATTTAGCTATCGGTACAAAAGAATTGACACGCATTCCAACTTACAACGGCCCAGGCCATGCACCACAAAACTCAACGTGCAAATGGCCAGTTCCAAACACTCCCGGTCACTCTAAGAAACCGCTGCCGTCCGCTTGCGCTCACAGCGTCGACTCGTGTCGCACGTTTCGCGCACTGTCAAAAACGCCTAGAGTCCCCTAGTCCAACCGTCTGCCCATGTGCGTCTCTGAATTCACGCCGCAACCTTGTGCACTTAACATCCTAAGCATCATAACTGCCAAGATGACCTTCGAGGGTGGCATGGGGTCGGGTGGAGTGGCAAATGTCGCTTCACTAGCAACCTCTGGGGTCGTTCAAGGAGAAATATAGTTTGGACTTGTTGGTTCAAGATTCACAAAGAAAACGGCGCGAATACAGGGACAACTACGGGGGTGTTTGTTTCTCTTTTGTCCCCGTATTTCGCGCCGTTTTCTTTGTGACTCCAGGGTCATACACGGCACTGGCAGTAATAATACACAAAACCCATCGAAAGAACATTCCTTTCGATGTGCTCTCAATTTCCAGTGCTCGCAAGGAGCCTTTTCTAAAGCGCGGGACCGTATCCCCATCACACCTACCAGTCGGGTTGGTTTCACCTGTCAAGGTTAGACAGAGTGAAAAGAGCCCTGCTTAGCACTGCCACGGTTCAGTGCCATGCATGCCTCCGGCTCATTTCGCTCGTAGAAACCTTACTCGCCGCGGTGGCTCAGTGTTTACAACTCTCGGCTAATAATCAGGAGTACCCGGGTTCGAACCCGACCGCGGCGGCTGCGTTTCGATGGAGGTGAAATGCTAGGGCGCCCGCGTACTGTAAATGTCAGAGCACGTTAAAGAATTCCCAGACACAAGATATGGGTCCTGCTGATATGAGGGGAATTGAGCCAACAAGGCGGTGAAGAGTCCAAATGATACAATTTCGACTCTTTTCCTACAAAGCTGTTGCATTCATTTATCAATCTTAGGACAGACGGATCTTTCCTTTGTTCCTTGCACAGGCGGGTTTGCTCAATCGCAGGGCGAACCTTGGTTACTCTGGCGTCCGCCGCACTGCTGAGCGCGTCTGCATGACGGTTGGTCTCCCTTGCCTCGCGCAGCCCTTCTGCTTTGCCCGTGCATAGGTTCACTACCGCTTCTGAACGCCCTCGCTCGTGGTGGGCGTGAGTAGGGGTTCTACTTCATTCCCCAACAGCTTCACGTCTGCCCTCGCCTTTCCTCGTACGCTGCTTGTGACAGGCCGTGTGCTCTGGAACGTGTCCGCGCGATATCTGACGCAGACGACAAAAACGTGAGATATGCCCGAACTTGCCGCACGAGAAGCACGCGCCTGATTTGATGAATTGATTGAATTCCCCTATCTGACCAGATGGAGGGTTTTCACGTATCAGAAGGCTCTGTTCGAGCAGCTTCTCCAGCCGATCGAGACGTTCACGAAAATCACTCTTCTCTTCCATGCTTTCTACACTTTTGACAATCGCGGTGATCGCGCGGGTCACCTCCTCTACCTGCTCTTCTTTAGACGCTACCTCCGCCACCTCTTCGAATGTCTTGGATTCATGTGACATAGCATATCTTCTCACCGGATAGCGGTGCTCATTAAAAAATGCGGATCAGGTGCTCCTTAAAGATTTCTCGCCTAACTTCTCTTTTCGATGTGCCATCGCCATCGACGTCCCCAAAGGCCCCAACCCCGAGCCTACGCAGCCGGCTCCTGAACGAGCGCACATTCTCATCAACGTTCGGCGTTGCGCTTAGAAACTTTTCAAAGTTCCTGCACACCGGCTCAGAATCAAATCGTTTCGGCGCGAGCGCTTTAAACAATGTATATGAAGTCTCATCGGCCCCTCGTGTTCCAACCACACAAAGTCTAGAGCCGCCCCGGCCATTTTACACCGCGCCACACCGATCAACAGTTTTTCCCGCCATGAAGACTCGGTGATTCGTGTAGTGACATGTTGGCCCCTTTCTCCTCGGACATGAGGGTTAATCGTCTCGCACCAGTCTGTCAGGAGGCGTGGGTTTGAATCCCACCGCCGCCACCAGTTGTGATGTTCTGTCACATTTATTAAGGAGCCAAAATTAAATTTTAAAGGAAAATGGTGTGAAGAAGACGACGTGAATTAACCCAAGAATAAAGAAGAGAAAGAAGAAGCATTCGGTGAGGTGGAGAGAGATGATTGGTGGAGAAGCATTCGGCGAGGTGGAGAAAGATGATTGGTGGAGAAGAGAAGAAGACGACAAGGCTTACGTGGACTAACACCGAGGCTATAAAAGGGCGAGTGAGAGCGAGGCACGGGGGGAAACAGCAGAGAAGCTGAGGCTCCGGCGGGTCAGGGACAGTTTGGCTGGAAGAGAGCGACGCCGGCTACTGCTCCGGTGAGCTCGCGTTCTACGACTCCGCATCGTGGACTTCCTGCCGTGCCTGAGCCTGTTCCGGAGAGTCAACGGAGGACGCTACCACCTGCTACGGCCAGGGGCATCTCCAGCACTGTTGCCATCCATTCGGGTGGTGCCCCCAACGCCAGCAACACCGGCATCACCTCCACGGGCGCTTGGACCTGGAGCTTATCCGACGCAGCCAGCGACGCCGCCACCAATGCCAACACCGGCATAATCTCCACGGGTGCTTGGACCTGGAGCTTGTGCGACGCCAGCCCAAGCACGGCGAACGCCGCCTCGATGCCGCCTACGGGATCCATACAACGCCGCAGCCATACCGAACCAACCGTGAGCATGAACGCCGACCACGAATAGTAGAACGCTAGTAGTAGACGCTGGTAGTAGTGTGCCCGGGTCGTGTGTATTTATAGCCTTTGTGTGTTGTGTTAGTTTGGTTAGTTTTGTGTTCTAGTGTGGGTGTCGCGTAGGGTGTATTAAATGTGCGTTTGTGTTGGTACACCCGTCGCCTAGTCCATTCTTTCGGTCCGAATGTTCTCCGGAGAGATCCGTGACAAACACAAGTGGCGAGCCTGGGCCAGGATACATTTCCTTTTTCTTTTTTTGCTTTGTCTCAGATTTTTCCGATCTCTCGACGGCAGAAAGGATGAATTTGGCAAGAACGTTAGAACTGGCGCTCAAGTTAGGGCTAAGCAAGGAAGAGGCGATGCATCTCTATGAGGAGGAAGGAAAGAGGCAGAGAGAGGAAAGGGCGTAAGCACGCGCAGACGCTCGTGATGCAGAAGAGCGCGAGGCGAAAAGAGCTCGCGAGGCTGAAGAGCGCGAGGCGAAAAGAGCTCGCGAGGCAGAAGAGCGAGACGCCAGAAGAGCCCGCGAGGCAGAAGAACAGGAGAAAAGAAGGATAGAACGGGAGAAGGAGTACATTTTGTGGAAACAGGCGCATGTCGCGGGAGGATATGAGGAGATCACGGCCAATGATCAGCGTTCCTTAGCGGTTACAGTATCTCCTAGACCAGCCAGAGTTTGCACAAGGAAGCTGATGGCTCCTTTTGATGACAAGAGAGATGATTTGGATGCATATCTGCAACAATTCGAGCGGATAGCTTTGGGGCAAGGCTGGAAGCGCTGTGAATGGGCCACGGCATTGAACATGTGTTTAGTCGGAGAGGCGCTGAATGTTTTTGGAAGGATGCCTGCTGCTGATTCCATGGACTACGAGAAAGTCAAAAAAGCACTCCTCCAAACATTCAGGCTTACGGCAGAGGGTTTTCGTGAGAGATTTCGCACCGCGAAACCTGAGGATTCGGAAACCGCTAAGCAGTTTTTCTGCAGGCTATCCAACAATTTTGATAGGTGGCTTGATATGTCAAACACAGAAAAGACTTTTGAAGGTTTGCGTGACAAGCTGGTCACAGAGCAATTTTTAGCGTGTTGCAGCTCAAAGCTGGCGCTATTCCTGAAAGAAAGAAAGTTGTGTTCATTAGAAGAGTTCGCCGACACTGCAGACCAATTCCTCGAGGCTCAAGGGTTAAGAAATTTGAGTAAGGCAAAGGAGGAAACCCAAAAGGTCCTAGAGACAGATGCGGCAAAACCAAGAGCTTATGGCGGTGCGTCTAAGGCGCCAGTAAGGTGTTTTCTGTGCGGCAAGGTGGGACACCGTGCAGCTGACTGTCGGACTAGTAGCGCTGCCCAGAAAACGCAGGTTGTGTGTCAAGGTTGTAAAAGGAGGTGTCATACTCTGGATGAGTGCCGATACAGAACGCAGGACCGTGCTGCATGCGTTGTCGACTCAAGGGTAGAACTTGTCACGCCAGCCAAAGTTCCACAGCTGAAAGGAGAGCAAACGCCACTGGAAAATGAGGCATTGAGTGGAAAACCCAAGTCGAAAGCAGCAATGCCAGTGGTGGTTGGTTGGACAAATAGGAGACCGTCCTATATTGGTGCTTAGAGACAGCGGAGCTAGCACAGTCTTGGTTCGTAGAAGCCTGGTGAAGAACGAGGATCTTACAGGGGAAGCGTCGGCCGTCACTCTTGTAGATAGCACAGTGAGGTACCTTCCTGAAGCTAGGGTTCTAGTGTCCACGCCATATTATACTGGGCAGGTAATGGCAAAATGCGTAGACCCATCTACGATCTCATACTGGGAAACATTACGGGTGCAAGAGGTGTCGAAGACACCGATTCTGAGTGGAGGATGCTCGGCATTGAGGAACATCGAAAGGAGGAAAGGCCCGTGACAGCTCAGACGGGTGCAGTAAGTTTTTCGTCGGCAGTGGAGACAAGAGCTCACGCGACAGCCCGAGCAACGCAGCGTCCGCTCTCTGCTCCTGTTATGATGTGCCTGAGCGTAACACCGGGCGAAATTGCAATTAGGCAAAAGGAAGACCCGAGCTTGAAGGCTTCCTTCGAAAGAGTCGGGGAAAGAGTGAAAAGAAAGAAATGTCGGACGTCATTCGAGTATCAATTGGTAAATGGTCTTCTGCACAGGGAGTGCATATTTAGTTCAGGAAGGCGGGTCCAACAGCTGGTGTTACCGAGAGATATGCGAGAGACCGTTCTGCGCTTAGGTCATGACGCCTTATGGCCGGACACCAAGGTGTTCAAAAAACGGTGTCTAGGATCACCGAGGAATTCTTTTGGCCGGGTGTTCAGAGTGACGTTAAGCGCTTTGTTCTCTCATGTGATTTGTGCCAGAGACAGTTCCGAAGGGAAGAGTTGGTCCCGTACCTCTGGGAAAGATGCCAGCCATCGACTTACCGTTTCAGCGAGTTGCAGTTGACATTGTGGGGCCAATCTCTCCAGTATCCGCCAAAGGCAATAGATATGTGCTTACTCTAGTTGACGTGGCCACTCGTTATCCTGACGCTATTCCACTGAGAACTATTGACAGTATCCAAGTGGCGGAGGGTCTTGTGGAAATGTTTTCACGTTATGGGTTCCCGTGGGAAATTTTGAGTGACCGGGGCTCGAACTTCACACCGGAACTAATGAAAGAGGTTAACCGCCTTTTGTCAGTAAGGCAGCTACTGACGACGCCTTACCATCCCATGTGTAATGAGCTTGTAGAGCGTTTCAACGGCACCCTCAAAAACATGATCAAGAAAATGTGCCAGGAGAGACCTACTGATTGGGCTAGATATCTCCCAGCTCTTTTGTTCGCTTACCGCGAAGTACCTGAAACGAGTCTTGGTTTCTCGCCCTTTGAGATGTTGTATGGGAGAACCGTTAGAGGATCACTTACAATACTCAAGGAGCTGTGGGCTAATAAGGAGATTGCATCAGATCTTAAGACAACATACACATACGTGTTTGAAGTACCACAAACGAGTCTTGGTTTCTCGCCCTTTGAGATGTTGTATGGGAGAACCGCTAGAGGTCCACTTACAATACTCAAGGAGCTGTGGGCTAATAAGGAGATTGCATCAGATCTTAAGACAACATACACATACGTGTTTGAGTTGCGGGATAGGTTGAAGGAAACATGGAGGCTTGCACGTCAAAGCCTGGCAAACGAGCGTGAACGCCACAAGGGATGTTATGAAAAGAAAGTCATTCACAGAAATCCGAATCCGGGCGACAGGGTTTCTTGTGTTGCTACCCACTGATCATAATAAGTTACTGATGCAGTGGAAGGGCCCTTACCTTGTGACGCAGAAGAAAAACGACATGGATTATGAGTTATTGGTAAATAACACCAAGAAGGTTTTCCATGCAAACATGTTGAAAAAGTACGAAGAAAGAGTTCCCATACAGTGCGCCCCCAAGGTAGTATGCTCGGTAGTAGCCGAGGAGACAGATGATGTCGAGATGCCCACATGCAGTGGGAAGAAAACGGTAGGTTGGGATAAGGTGCTAATAAACCCCAATTTGAATAATGCCCGAAGCTCACAGATAAAGGCCCTACTCCAAAGCAAAGAGGGTGTGTTTTCAGATGTGCCGGGCAAAACGGAGATCATATGTTGCCGACTAGATCTTTCTACAGATAGACCAATCAGCGTGAAGCAATACCCACTACCTTTAGCAGTTCAAGAATCAATATAAAAGGAGGTGCGGGAGACGCTGGAGCTTGGTGTGATTGAGAGGTCGTGGTCAGCATACAATGCGCCTCTTGTGGTTGTAAAAAAAACCCGATTGTACTAACCGACTGTGTGTAGATTTTCGGCGGCTAAATGACATCATATTACCCGATGCAGAACCCATACCAAGAGCGGACGTGGTGTTCGCTAAGGTGGCTCACAAAAGGTTTTTTTCTAATTTTGACTTAGCTAAAGGGTATTGGCAAATACCAATGGAAGATTCTTCTAAAGAGAAGACTGCGTTTTCGTGCTCGGCGGGTTTATTTCAATATAAATTCATGCCTTTTGGTTTGAAGACAGCATCTGCAATATTTACGAAGCTGATGAGGAAGGTTTTGGATGGGCTCCAAAATGTAGAACATTATATTGATGACATCCTGGTGGCAACAGATACGTGGGAATACCATGTAATTACATTGGAAAAGCTATTTGATAGAATTCAGCTAGCCAGGTTGACCATAAGACCGGCGAAATGTGAGGTGGGCTTTGAAGCCATTTCTTTTCTCGGACACAAGCTGGGGATGGGCCGATCGCGACGAAAGACGACATCTTGGACAAAATACAGCAGGTCCAGACACCGACGACCAAGAAAGAGGTACATTCGTTCCTGGGGTTAACGGGATACTACGGGGACTTTATTCCCGATTATGCCCACATAGCCGACCCGCTTGTAGAACTCACTAAGAATGGGGCAAGCAATAGCTGACTTGGACTGCTGAACATGAAAATGCATTCGTGATGTTAAACGGGTGTATGGCAAAACCGCCCGTTCTGCTTGCTCCGAATATGAATAAAGAGTTCCTGCATCGCACTGATGCATCAGACCGAGCTTTAGGAGCCGTACTCTTGCAAGAAGAGAATCGCGTGCTACATCCGGTATTTTTTGCAAGCAAGAGATTATCGGCTAGTGAACGCAACTACTCCACCGTTGAAAAGGAATGTTTGGCGGTGGTGTGGGCGGTAAAGAAATTCCACATATATCTGTATGGGAGACATTTCAGAATTCAGGCAGATCATCAGCCGCTTGAATATTTAACCAAGGTCAAAATGAACAATAGTAAAGTTATGAGATGGAGTTTGGCCTTGCAAGAATACTCATTTCAGGTTGAATATATTAAAGGCAGAGATAACGTTGGAGCGGACTTCATGAGTAGAGCCAACTGAACAGCTCTAGGTATCTCTGGCATGTATCTTGTTGTTGTTGTGTTAATGTATCTCTAGGATTTATTTTGTTGTTGTTGTTGCTTTTGTTGGTGTTATGTGATTATACAAGAGAATGTGTTGTGGACACGAACATGTTTATTAAGGACTCTGTGCGGACAGCGGCAGTGGTGTGTTCTGGAAACGCAATTTGGTGTGCTGTGTTTGTGGTGTGCGTTTGGTGTGTGCTGGACCTCTGCGGTGTGTTGTGTGCTGAGTCCAGAATCGCCATAGAAGATAGTCGGCTGGCTCGATGGCTTGAAGATGAGGATGACGTGAGCAGTTTTTCATGGAAAAACTCTTGAGAAAGGGGGCCCTTGTTACATATATTAAGGAGCCAAAATTAAATTTTAAAGGAAAATGGTGTGAAGAAGACGACGTGAATTAACCCAAGAATAAAGAAGAGGAAGAAGAAGCATTCGGTGAGGTGGAGAGAGATGACTGGTGGAGAAGCATTCGGCGAGGTGGAGAAAGATGATTGGTGGAGAAGAGAAGAAGACGACGACAAGGCTTACGTGGACTAACACCGAGGCTATAAAAGGGCGAGTGAGAGCGAGGCACGGGGGGAAACAGCAGAGAAGCCGAGGCTCCGGCGGGTCAGGGATAGTTTGGCTGGAAGAGAGCGACGCCGGCTTCTGCTCCGGTGAGCTCACGTTCTACGACTCCGCATCGTGGACTTCCTGCCGTGCCTGAGCCCGTTCCGGAGAGTCAACGGAGGACGCTACCACCTGCTACGGCCAGGGGTATCTCCAGCGCTGTTGCCATCCATTCGGGTGGTGCCCCCACCGCCAACAACACTGGCATCACCTCCACGGGCGCTTGGGCCTGGGGCTTATACGACGCAGCCAGCGACGCCGCCACCAAAGCCAACACCGGCATCATCTCCACAGGCGCTTGGACCTGGAGCTTGTGCGACGCAGCCAGCGACGCCAGCCCAAGCAGGGCGAACGCCGCCTCGACTCCCCTACGGGATCCATACAACGCCGCAGCCACACCGAACCAACCGTGAGCATGAACGCCGACCACGAATAGTAGAACGCTAGTAGTAGACGCTGGTAGTAGTGTGCCCGGGTCGTGTGTATTTATAGCCTTTGTGTGTTGTGTTAGTTTGGTTAGTTTTGTGTTCTAGTGTGGGTGTCGCGTAGGGTGTATTAAATGTGCGTTTGTGTGGGTACACACGTCGCCTAGTCCATTCTTTCGGTCCGAGTGTTCTCCGGAGAGATCCGTGATATGTTCCCGCCTGTGGGGGTCAGTCACGCAATCTAAGGGTCCTGCTGAAGTGAGGAGAATTGAACCTGCAATGCGGTAACCCGGCAAAACGTTATTTATTGCTGTTCCCAATAGCGAAACTTGTGGTCCGCTCACCGCTGGCTTTTAAGAGAGCTGGTTGTCCGTCCGACAGGTCGGTGCTTCAGTCCGCTCATCTTGCGCCGGTGGGCCGCGGCAGCTTCGGTTCTCCCGTGGTCTGCCTTTCTTCCCGGCGTCTCAGCTTACAGTGCTGTGAAGAGTCGAGGCCTCAGGATTCTTGGGCGTTTCAGCTGGCACCGAGTTTTCAACGGTCCCTTGACGTACGGCTTCGCTGACTGTAGGCCAGCGTGATATTGCGTCCGTCCGCCTCGCCCGTCTCTGCTCAACTATTTCTCCGTTTCTCTTGTGCCTCCGGGCCGTCTCTCCGGGAATTCTATTTCTCTCTCAGGGTCCTCCTCGCCCAACGGTATTTTCGCCATCGCTGCTCCTGCAGCCGGCGAAGAAGGCACGCTGAATTCTCGGAAACCGCGGACATTCCAACGGGAGGGCCGATCGCCTCATTGGGGATGTCTCGGGGGGGATCAGGTGTCCCTCGCAGGGCAGCGGCTCGGCTCCTCTGCTGGCAGCCCGTCTGGTGCCAGCCGCCGACTTCCTTCACCAGTTCGAGCCGTGACGCCGTCTGCTGCTGGTAGGGAAGCTTGCTGCCACGCACATACACACACGCAAACGTGCTCGTCCGCCCGCGTCCAGTGGGAAGTGGAGCAGAATTGCACAACAAAGCGCAGGGAACTGTTGTGAGCGTCGGCCACCGCACAAGGGCATCCGTCTTCTACTTTCTAGCTTTCTGTGGCCCGTCTGTGTCTGCAGCGCCCACCGCATTCCACACCAGCGCATTCGCGGGCATATCGAGGTCTGCAATTCTGGACACAGGCTCAATGTCGCTGGCACAAGTCGGCGGAGTGAGTTCTTAGAACCCTGACTGTGAGAAATATATAGTCCTCATGTATTTAGTCCTTCACAATGGAGGTTGAACAGGTATGAGGTACTGAGAGGTGGGTGGAAATGAATTATGGTGCCAGGGCTTACTTTTGGGAATCCGGTTTAATGCCTGAGGGCAGATGTTCTGTCTGGACTATAAATATATCAGCTTTTCGAACCTTAGCACTCAGTGCATGCGTGCGCGGCTACAAAAAGGCGAAACAAGTACATGTACTTGGCTTCGTTGAAAGCACTTGAAGCTCAAAGCAAAATATTATGTGACTAACGCCAGAGGAAATTGAATGATAAGAGGAGGAAAGCTAAGGTATTTAAATACTTATACAGAAGAGCGTTAGTTTACAGTGGTGTAAACGGAGGAGGAAACCAACCAATAGTTATGCAAGAAACAATGACTGGCTGAGGTGGGTCGTGCACGATAGGGATCTTTAAGCATGCCGTCACTTACATTGACGAAGTGCTAATAATTTACATGGATGGTGATTACGACCTATCACCCTGTGCTATATATGCTGATTGTATTCTTTTTGTTTTTTCTTTCCTTTTCCTGTTGTCGCTTTGTGTTTTCACATACGCGTGGCATCTTCAGAAAATTAATCATTTGGAAGGCGGCGCTCTGTTCACTCTGTCTCTGTCGTCGTCCCTTCTCTGGATTATTAGCGCGGTCACATAAGTTAATGTGGTAGAAGTTAGCAAAAAGTGTGTGGAGGATTGGTGGCTCAAAAGAAGGCAGGTGACGTAAGGTTACAAGTGCTGGTTTAAATATTGCCTTTAGTTAAAATGGCAAATCTACACATAAATGTCTAATGGACGACAAGTTGTTTAAAGGAGAATAAAGGGACAAAAGCCCAGCATGGTGGCCAGTTCCACCACCTCCTCTCAAAGGACGCTCCCTATGATCCATCCTTTCATTGTTCGTTTACATGCGTATAAATGCCGTTGAAAGTAGAACGTTGAGAAGCCATCATCTTACCTTTTTTTTTCGTGTGTTGGGGTTCTATCGGCGGCATGTATTTGTTCTTTCTATTTAATTCATTTCTTTTAAAGCAAGAAATGCCTACAACGCTAATTTCCTACACATGGACACTACTAATAAAAAGAGCATTTATTCTTATAAGCTTTACTCGGTTTCATGTGAGTCGTAAAAAGCCCCTCAAAGAGGCCCGTGTACTCTGCGATGTGAGTGCACGTTAAACAACCCTATGTGGTCGAAATTTCCGGAGCCTTCCACTAAGGCGTCCCTCATGTATCCGAGTATATAGCTTTGGAACGTTAAACAATCATGAACTATAAACCATTTCCCTGTCCTGCTAAGAAGTATAGTTTGGTTTGGCTTACGGGATTCAACATCCCAAAGCGACTAGGGCTTTAAGGGAGACTGTAGTGGAGGGCTTCCCACAATTTCTGTCACCTGCAGTTCTTTACCCTTTTGGCACACTACGTAAACAATAGTGTACACAGGCGAACTCGAAGCTTTTTCTGAGAATGAACGGCACCAAGCAGCGATTTCTTTGTTTCACGTGACTTTCCTGTCCTTCATGCCGCAATTAGCGTGTTTTCTTATTCCATAAAGCCAACTCAGTAAATATTTTTCGAAGCAGTGAGTGCCCAGGTTCGAACCCGACCACGGCAGCCGCGTTTCGATGGAGGCGAGACGCTAAGGCGCCCGTGTGCTGTGCGATGTCAGTGCACGTTAAGGATCTCCAGGTGGTCGAAATTATTCTGGAGCCTTCCACTACGGCACCTATTTCTTCCTTTCTTCTTTCACTCCCTCCTTTATCCCTTCCCTTAGGGCGCGGTTCAGGTGTCCAACGAGATATGAGCCAGTTACTGCGCCATTTCTTTCGCCAAAAACCAATTATTATTATTATTATTATTATTCCACTACGACAGCTCTTTCCTTTCTCCTCCTACGCTTCCTTTATCCCTTCCCTTACGGCTCGGTTCAGGTGTGCGCCTATATCTGAGATATATACTGCGCCATTTCAGTTCCTCAAGAACCAATTTCATTTCAATTTCAAACAGCCAGGTGGACATGTCCGCCATTTTTGTGCAGACAGAAATGCCCCGAGAAGCAACCTCAGTTTTTTTTCCTACTTTGAAGCGTAATGTGAACCTTCAAAATATTCTCGTGATGCATCGGGTGTTTACTTCATAATCCGCAATTTTTTGATGTTGCTATTTTCAAGAGTCAAGCACTTCATAGTAAATTTTGCAGATGTTTGCAAAAAAAAATAGCCGTTTGTATTTTGCACTCGAAAACTAACACATCGTCTATTTTTACACCTGAACATACGATACTCAGAAAAATTACTATTTTAAGTACAAACAAAAAATGGTGTGTCAGAAAATTCACATGCATTGTCGCCGCACAGAACATGAAGCTCTAGCTTTTCGCTTCCATCCCAAATACGACCTCCGCGGCAGTGATCTATTCAGCATTTTTAGGGTCAGCAGCCGAACATCATAAACACTGACCCACCACGGCAGCTGCCAGCTAAAGAGTTTGGCATCAGGAATACAATTTTCCTGGGCAAATAGACACTTGCTTTCAGAGATACGCTGCTGACCTGGATGGCTTCCTGTGCTTGTCACTATATTCTCTCGGGAGCCGATAGAGGTAGTGTGGCTGACTCCTAGCCTAAGCGGCACCGGTTAAAATCCCATCTCATCACAATATTATTTTCAGTGCTATTATTTTCTTGATATTCTCAGATGTGACAATCAAGGCTCAGTCATGTTACGATATTATTTTCACAATTTACGTGATGTTTATTCAGTTTTAAAGTCCATCGGTCCACGTATGATGCGTCGGTTCTTCGACCAATCCACATTTTCTCGCTCACCGCGGTGTTTCTGCAGAACGTGAGCTTTAACGGTCTTGCGTTAATAAGCCCTCTAAGTTCAATTTTATTTTATTTTATTTATTTAACAAATACTGCAGGCCCTAAGTAGGCCCTAGTGGGAGGGTCGAAAAAAATACAGCATTGTGAATATTATTTCATCGCGCGAAATATAAGTAAGCAAAATACAATTACATATGTCCAACTCTTACAATAAAACAAACATAAATATGAAAGAGAACTATGAGGTAGACGACAACAATATGTAAATGGAATCAATCTCTGGCTAATGAGTCAGTGACGCATACAATTCACTTTCAAAGATATAATTCAGAAGTGCAAAAAAAACTTGTGAAATGCACGCCGAATAGCCAGAAAAAAACGCGGAACGGGAACAGGTGCTGTTCTATTTTTATTTTTGTCACACACTGGCTATTGCTAGGTGTAAATTTCAGTCAGTTAGCGCTATAATAATCTTTGTGCGCAAAAACCATTATGTTCTGAAAGCTCCTTCTCCAACGAACGAGCCTCCGTCATGCAGGAACATCACCCACTTCCATCCTCCACTCACCACCGGAGGAATCCGATCATTGCAAAACATAATACAATACAGCAAAGTAGAATGCATCCTTTAATAGGAGAGGGTTAATTGGAGAGACAAGGAGAGGCATTTTTCCAGCAGTGGGCATAGTGATGCCGATGATGACTATGACCTGTACCACAACTAACGCAGGAAAAAATAACGGAGTCTTCAAATACGCCCCAGGAAGTAAAAAAAAAAACAATGCCAAAGGATGTGCCATTTTCTTCTCTGCTACTGCGCAACTCTTCTACATATATAATCTCTTGGAATCACTATTCATCCTCCTGCCGATACAAATCAAGACATATACCTGTACAGCAGCTCTCAGATTCCTATGTGAAGAGCAATTACGGCAGTAGGCTTTCTCACTACAGATCACAGAGGTAAGCCTAGTCATGCTGTTCGAATTAAGGTGCCATTCTGATATGCAGGTAGCTCCAACATGAAAGGGAACACAATACACGAATTCAACCAGTCACTGCTCAATAAGTATGGCAAGAAAGGACGTTTATTCTATTATGCAAAGTCATTTTTTTTGTTTAGAACTTAAGCTACCTCTGCAGCGCGCGATAGTTAGGACTGATCATTAAATCCTTATACTGCAATTGGGCGCGCTTTTCTTTTCATAATAGATTTACCACCACCGCCAAGTACCCTTGGAATGGAACGGAATGGATACCAAGCCACATCAGCGGACCGCTCGCTGCATTCTAAGCGAAGTAACGATGGTAGTGGAATGCCGCCACCAGCATCTGCTACTGCCTCTCAAGCGCAATCCTCTGGAATTCTGCATGCTGTTTCTGGCGTGCAAGGTTTCTCGCTGCTTCCACCAGGTATTTTTGGACACAAAGGAAGTGCATATTATCCTGCACCATCAATTTACCCGCCAGTGGACGGTCAACCCGGGCACATCACTGCTACGATGTCTTCACCAGGAGTCGAAAGAGGCTGTCCCTCACTATCTCCTAAACTTGTAAATGCTGGTTCTTCCGCGGCAACTTTCCAGCTGCCGCCTCCACCACTGCCAAGCACTTTTGAACTGGAAGAAAATAGATATTATTCTACATCATCGTCCATTTTCCGGCCCGTGCATGATCAGTCAAGGCAGGTCACTACTGCGGTGCCTTCACCAGGAATCACCAGAGGCTCTCCCGAACCATTTCCTGCACCTCTGCGGGCTGTTTCTTCCGCGACAGCTGTGCTGCTGCGGCCTTCACCACTGCCACGCACTTTTGAATCTAAACGAAGTGGATAATATTCTACATCGTCGACTTACCCATCAGTGCATGATAAACACAGGCAGGCCATTACTACGATGCCGTTATCAGCACCTGCCACACACTCCCCCTTCCGATCTCCTGAACTTCCGCATGCTGTTCTTTCGGCGGGAGCTCTGCCACCGCCACTGCCAGTTATCCTTGGATTGCAGCCAACTGGCTATTACACTGCATCCTCGATTTACGCGCCAGTCCATCATGAGTCAAGGCAGGTCACTAGTGCGATGCCGTTGCCAGGAGCTGCCGCTCTCCGTCACGGCCTCCCGGACTTCTGCAAGCTGTTTCTTCCGCGAAAACTGTGCAGCCGCCACCGTCAGGTGCGTCGGGATTGGAACGAAATAGATATTATCCTGCATCGTCGATTTAACCTCAAGTGCATGATCAGCAAAGGCAGCTCACTCCAGCGATGCCGTTACCAAGACTCGCCACAGACTATCGCTCTCCACCGCCTGCTGGGATGGTGCAAGGCTTTTCTTCCTCAGAAGTTTCGCTGCCATAAGCAAGTACGTTTGAGCCTGAACACAGAAGGTACCCTCCTACCTCATCAAATACCCTTTACTACTTGACGGGCCAACACAGGGCGCCTATGAAATGCCGCTACCAAGGTTTCCTACCTGCTGTCATCTTTCCTCAGGCACTGATGTATCCCGAGTTCAACCAGCAAGCCGAGTGTTCTTGCATCTAAAGTAGAGTCAGGTAGAGGAATCCTTAATCCACTTAAAACTGACACTACGCCAACACTACCGAATGAAGCATTTCGCAGAAGTGAACAAACTTCAACGAAGAATAAACGCATACAACAGCACGCTGGCACAAAACAGCGCTAAAAATTAACGTTTCTACAGCAGCAAATTAAACCCTCAGTTGTTCCTGAAAAGGTGGGATTTGAAAATTGACCTGCTGATACGTCGTTTGTTGTAATTCTGTCTTATGAAAGAGGCTGGTTTAACTGTTGCAGCGAGTTAAAACTATGCATTAGGATTTATACTGGCGGTCTTTCGTGCATCATGTGACATAAACATCAATCAGGTACACGCCACAGCCATCGTTCGGTTTATGAATCCGAAGCAACGTAGAAGAAATGCAACTGTATATTAATTAGCAGTTGTAGGGGAAAACAACGTGGTGATTCATGTATTTATTGTCTGTATCAGCTTTTGAAAGAAGAAAACACGCAATAAAATTAGCTGTCTACTGTCCTTTAAACTCGCGGCGTCAGTTATGGTTTGTGGTCACTGTTTATATGTAACTTATCGGCTGACCTGGCTTCAAAAATTGGCATCTGAAGAAAATTCGGCAACGACACTTAAGACTGGTTACATGTGTCGACGCAAAAGCGGTAAAGGGCTAAGTCATGATATGTTGCTGAATGACTATGACTGCGGTATGAGCACTGTCTCATCGTGACCTCTGTTACGAGGTTCATTAAATATTGCTCTCTTTTTAATGAGATGCGTAATCTTTAGCATAGAGTCGTAAGGAAACGCGGACACTAGGTTCAATTTTATACGCCTAGAAGTAACGCGGTTTCGTGGCCTATGGGCTGTGTGCTCGCCTCGCAATCTGGAGGCCTTTAGCTCAATTCCAGGCACTTTCTTAAGACATTTTGTTATATGTCTTTGCTGTAGACATCACCATCTTATGGCCTACTGGTGATGTGATGCGAGAGCACGGTGATTTATTTGAGGAATTTCGCAACATGGACGGCGAGGGGCGCCAGATTTTGTGGTAATGGGGCATATAATGCTTTCGCATTAGAAATATTGACGTCATCGCAAGTTTCTTGTGCAAACAACTGGTGAGAACAATAGCTGTACTTAATTTATTCACCTCTTGTTGTTTATGAAATTTTTTTTTTCATTCCATGTATCGCCATTTTTTAGCGCAGTAATCTATCAATACAGAGTCACGAACTTATCATCAGTATCCTTTCAAAGACCGCGTTCGGGGTGTTATGCGAAGGGTGCCGTCACAATTTAAAAAAGAACAATTTCCAGATTTATTCAGAGCAAACAATGTTAGACTAGCCACATCATTCGGTCAGCAGGCTATGGCACCAATATCATGAGGAAGGCCTTTCCAGAGACCTGCTGCTATGAAGAGAAATGAGCTTAATAAAATCAGTAGTTTTACTGCCTGGGCACGAAACTTGATGCAGATGAAAGCTGTAGCTGTATATGCCTGGTGGATTTGTCTGGATATGTGGTGCTCTTCCCTGTGAGGAATAAAAAAAACTTTTGAAACGAAGCAAAGCTAGCTATACGGCGGAGATGATATCCAAACATCGTATCAATATAAGGAATGAATGAACCTCGAGGATTTCTTTTTTCTAGCTACGGATACGTCTGTGCGATATTCTTGGTTAGGCTTCCTGATCGTCGATGTGTATTGGATTTCATTTCTCTTGAGTGGTTTGAAGGCTTGTAGTATGACATCCTGAGGGAGCGTGACACGGATAATCGTTAAGGACCTCAGCGTTTTGTTATTAGACAATATTACTTTATTTACTTCTACACTAGCTGCTATTATTTATTACATCACACGAATTATTAACGCTATCAGGGCAATTTCTCGAATATGTATCAAATGAAATAAATTTCACTACAGTCGTTTTGGCTCGAGCGTAACATTCCCGAGATATATTGTTCGTCTAGAGCGCTCGGCTAGACTAGAGCCTTGCTTATAAGATATGGCACATAAGAGAGAAGGTGACTGTTTTTCTACAGTGAATTTTTTAGGACAAAACCAAAAGGGGATCGTTTGATCGCAGCTTTATAGACGAATTCCGTCACATTATAACAAGATCGAGGGCCGTTTAACAAAAAGTTATAGAAAGAAATATGCCAAATATGACGAATTTTGTGCAATACATCTTACCAACGGTTACGCGTTGTGGAAGTCCGGAAAAAACGGCTGCAAGATCGAACAAAGAAAATACCTCTTCTTTCCTCACCAAGGATTGAAAGAATTAAACTTATTGTAGACGAATAGTTACTGCAAGCACTATTTTAAAGACTGGTGAATTCTTAGACGGTTTCCTTCAGAATAAAACGCATAAATGCATAAAAATTTGATCTTTGGATTTGGCTTTCATTTTTAAACAACATCATGGATCCTGAGAAATGTGAACAAAAATTTCCTAAACGACGCTAATGGAGTGCAGGACTCGCATACTTGCAACTGACAGCAAATGGCAATAAAAACACAGGGAAGGAGATATAGAGGGGTCTGGCGCAATTTTGAGATACCATAAACTATATGTACAAGAGAGAGACGAAGCGTTTAAGTCTACTATCATCTAAAAATGATGCGTGTACTGGAAAATAATACTGTTGCGCTGCCTCGCCACCCACCCGCTTGGGATGTTTTGCTACCACAGCCATCCAGCCGCCTGGTAATGTTATATGCTGATGCAGTAAGATCGTTCCAGCAGGCCTTCAGGAAGTTCAGACGCAAGGCAAATGCCTTGCGCGCATACTCCGTAATAATTTTTTTCCTGCACACCCGTATTCCGTAAACAGTTGTGGCAGGAATTGTAAACAGGAACCAACATAAAATATTAGGTGCACACGAGCGCTGACTACCAATTGAAACATTATTTCGGAGTGAAAAAAAATAATAGGCATAGCAAGAAGCGGAACACGAGGTGTTGCTGCATGATGGCATGAAGTCGATGTAATCACGTCTTATCTACAGAAATTGAAAACAAGGACACAAAAGTGGAGTTAAAGGCGATAAAAGCACATGGTCTAAAGGAATATGACAAAACATGCAAAACCGATGAGAACGCGGCGAAAAGAGAGGGTTCAAAGACAAAAAAAAACAAAGACACACGGGAGAATTAAAAAAATGAGCTTCTTCTTAACCCCCTTCTTAAAGAAGAAAATAGGAGACCGTTTTCAAGTTGGCCCACCCTCTAAAATTGCAAAGGAAACCCAAAATTTTTAAACAGGCCCATCGCAGAAAATAATTAGTGGGATCATTAGTGTCGATTCTTGGGTTATTAAGGTGGATTTTTGGGTTATTAAGCTGTAACGATGGCGATTATTGGGTTGGCAGTATATTACAATATGATCATCCAATGGATGGTACTCGAACCTTCCAGTCCTCAGATTTTCAAAATTGGTAGCGCTGATGATGTCATAACTCTCTCGGCGAATCAGGAAGCTTTGTTACGAAGAAATTGTAAATTTTTCTGATAACAGAAACGAAAGTGCTATCGCGTTAAACAATGGCAAAAGGGGTGGCTGAAAGCTTTTAAAACAAGACACCGGTTATTCAGTGAACCATTATTGGGCACCATGCATTTGCCGAGGCACAGAGAAATACTAGCTCCTTCCCAGACAAAAACAGGGTTTGTGTGCTTATGAACTGATTAGTGATGTAAGGCCTCGCTTCATTAACGCTTGCATTTTTAATTACTTTAGGTTGAGGCTACTCCGCGCCTCCGGTCTACGCGGAGAGTTCTCAGCAAAGCATCGAGCTACCCACCCGTGCGTCCCCCTCAGACATCCACAAAAGCACAAAAGTCACTGTCTGCATAACAGTATCGCTGCGACAGCCTAGGGCTTATAGCAAAGTTAAAGGGACCATGCAATAAATTAATTGAGGTTACATAAAGCAGACGAGATATTGGCATTCAATCACACGTCACTCCAGCGCAAGAATTTTTGAGCTAGCATCAATCACAACGAAGATAAAGAGGAATAAATATTACGCTCCTCCTCTCCCCTCTCAAATTGTACACACGGGGCACCAGAAAAAATAAAGAAAACCGGTCTGAGACTGGGCCCCGCCTATCAACACGTCATCCGCTGGCGTTCGGTTTGCAACTTTCGGTTGTCGCACCCAGCCCCCCAGCAGCAGCATCGGCAGCGTCTCCGCGGTCCCTTTTCGCCTTTCTGGATTGCGGCACGCATCCGATCGGCACGCATCGGATTCTCTTGCCTGTCGTCTGTTGTTGCGGACGAAAAAGACACTGAAGGTGGCTCCAGAACTTCCGACAGGAAGAAGCGGCAGAGTTAAATTGAAACCAAATGCGCGAAGGCAGTGGTGACCTGGCTTGCGCTTGCCCGAGGGCGGCGGCACGAGCAGACAGCTTTCACGGCTATTGGAAGTGTGCTCGCAACGTCATGGCTGCCGTGGCTCCAGCGAATGACAGCGTGTGTTGGCCTGCCAACGACACTGAACTAGTGACATCTGTTTTCACAATTTTAGTTCAAATATCCGTCCCGCTGAGAACACCATACTGTAAAAAAATGCTCCGCTGTACAGTGAAACCCGCTTGTAATGCGCTGCCGCAGGGTTTTCCGCAACATGACGTACGGACTAAATGTCAGAAAGAGAGACTCCGTATGACGACTGTCACAATCTTGGTAACGAAAAGTTGCGCCATGCTATGCACGAGAACGAAATCGTTTTTTCACAACGAATGCTTCTGCTTTGTTCTTATTAAAGGTTCCGCAATGTGCATGCATACTTCCTCCGTTCACTCGGAAGTCTTTTCATCTAGAGCGGAAATTATGTATATTGTAACATGCGTCTCTGTATAGCTTCTGCCCACAATGTTCACTGCAGATATAGCCGTCCAGGTGCCGAAGAAACGATTATTATGTACAGAACTTTCCTTTACGCATATTATGTATTAGATACGTACAAAGAATGCAGCATAGAATGAAAGAGTGGTAAATGTCTGGGTGAGCACAAGTACATACGTTTTATATCATGACAAACTACACACATTGTACCTCTGCACATTGTTGTCGGATCCATCGGAAAAACAAAAAATCCTCATTCAGTAGTCACACAACACATATTATAAATTTCACAAATATATTTGAACCAGCCGCTTTTGAACAATCAGCTTTCGTAGAAGCTTGCAAAAGCTATTCACTGAGAACCAAACCATTATGATTCATTGCCCAAAATTCATTTCTCAAAACAGTAAACAGTAAAAACCACAGGTCTAGAAAGAAGCACAACAAAATGCGTTTACCCGGGCGGCACTGTGTGCATGAAAGTCTTTGGTTGTCTATCATTTTGTGCAAATAGAAAGTAGCTCAGGATGGGTGCCAGATACAATTCAATGCAGATTCCTTTCAGTATATAGTACTCAATGCACAACTTAGCGAGCAGGGAACATTGGTAACATCTGAAAAAGGCCGGACACTTGCCCACGAGCATTATGATGGTTGTGATTTTTCATGGCGCAAGGGCATCTGAAGCCAAAGAGCGCCATGGGGCAAGTTATTTTCTTCATCTCAAGGTAGGGCCAAAGACGCATTTCCCAATCATTTCACCCTAAAGAAGCTGAGAACCAGGCCAGGCGAAAGCTGGTACCCATTGTATCAGCGGTGGGTACCCGGCACTCGCCCACAAGCAATCAACGCCCGTATTCCGAGTTTGTGTCATAATAAAAAGCGTCATAATCTGCCGCAACGGGCACACCTGATTGGTCGAAACACCGGAAGTGGAAGCGGCGGTTCGGATGCAGCCAAAAGGGTCGAAGAAACCAGACGGTGACGTCGAACACATAGCATACGCAGCAGATGCTGGACAGCCAACATGGCGGCGCGCTCTGAAGTGGAGCCTCTCGCTTCGAAGTGAGCTCGTCGATGTTACTGAGTTTTCCGGCCCGTGAACTGGAAATAAACTGGGTACGGGACTTTCGCTTCGTCTTGTATTGCCTATAACAAATTCGATGCACGATAAATTCGGCCTGTTTTTTTGTTTTATTCGACGATTCGGTAGCTCCTGGGCCTAACGAGCACCAGTATGTTGCAGAAATAGTTCTCTTCATTCAAACCAGATGGCGCCACTCTCATTGGAGTTACATAGCCCGCGTAAGTTGAATGATGTAACATAAACCAAAATGTCCAACAGAATGTTTGCTTTTACTGCGCGGTGACATGTATTTTCTATTCTCGAACTCTCTATTAGGTGTCGAAGCGTCCTGCATTATGATCGTGTGTAATGTCTGCCAGCGTGAAACCACTCACGTGCACGGATGGCCAGTCGCCAGCGATGCGCTGCTACACTGAAGCGTTTGCCATGCCAGAGGTGGTTTTTTGGCTTCCCTTACGGTTCTCGATAGCTGCGTGATCGATAGCTGCGTTAGCTTGCAAGTTTGCAAGCTAGTTTTAAGGCATCAATGGGCATGTGTACGCTCGTGCCATGAAAACTGTGAAACCCACGAAAACTTCGTCTCCGCAGTCTCCCAATGCATATATCTGGAGAAACACAGTAAGAAGATTTTTTTAGCTCATCCCTTTTATTTATTTGCAGTACCAGCATAAAATGCATGAAAAAACCTTAATTACCGTCTGCACAACGGTCCGATCACAGCACCAATTTACATTCAGCGATGTTGCATACGGCAAGTCGTCACGGCGTCTTGGTTCAGACCAGCACAAAGCGCGCATTGTGCAGCGAGTAAGTGCATGCTACAAATTTTCCTCTTCGTTTCCTTTTCCTCAAGAAAAAAGTAAAACGCCGTGTTGTGCGAACAAGCTAGCTGCCTTTTATTTAAAGGGACACTGAGGAGAAATTGAAGTTGGCTTGTATCGATAGAATACCAGCTCCTGATCACAAAAACGCCGCTCTCACTGAAAACAAAGCTCTTGTAAGGTAGAAAATAGTAAGAACCAAAATACAGGTATCACCGCCACAGGCCAAACTCGCAAATACAAGCGTGGTGACGTCGTAGGACAAGAGACGCCACCTTGGAGGAATTTTCCTTCCTACATGGGGCGCGAATCTCTGAGGTTGACAAAGGAAGATTGCGCGGTTCAATATTGAAGTAAGTTATGTTTTAAAACCGATAGTGCACTTTTATCACACAATGAAGGCAGACAAAAGGCAACCTGAATGTTGGAAGCAAAGAAAACCAATGCTTGGCGGCGCCACAGGCTGCCAGGAGAGAGTCTATTTTTTAAGGCGCTTCGCGTCTATGAGCTTTGCGTGCCCAGTGGTTTTCTTTTTTACGCGCCTCGATTTACAACCGCCGAACAGCAGAGGAACACCAAGTGCCGCTTCAAGTGCTAGTTAACCTTTGAAGGAGCCTGTTAAGGCTCGTCAGATGGTCGCCACGGTCGATGAAAAACTATGATGGCACGATGGTCGGTAATCGTACAAGGCAGCACTGGTGTCTTTGCACGCTGGCCCGGCGAAACATTCCCGGCTTTGCCAGTCAACCTCAAACTACATAACAGAAATCATTTTTTAGGGTCGGGAGACAAGGTACAAGGCAGTTCAGAAAAATTGCTGATGGCCTAGCTCTGTTAGGCCAGGATATACGTAGCGAAAGCGCGGAGATTTCTGCATCGGAAGAGTGCATTCACTAGATGCGCCATTTATTGTAAATGGCTGCTTGTGCCGTCGTGGCGGTGCGGTAGCGTCTCCGCCGCAAACGCCCAAAGCCCTGGTTCGATTCCGGACCTCGGCACAGGATTATTATTTTTTTTTTGTTCAGTGAGTGGGCGGGGGGTTTCAGTGGCTCCCATAGATGCCGCCACCGAATACGCTGGTTAGCGGTTAAGCGCAGGCTCTGTTAAGGCGCGTTTATGCTCCGGCATAACACGCGCGCGCGCGCTGCACGGCGACGTCACGTCGGCGACGCCGGCGCGTTCAGCGGCTTCGGCGCACTCTGACCGCCCTGGCGGGGAGGTTTGGAGCATGTCTCTATTTCGCGCCGAGTGCGCCAGCCGCCGCCGGCCCGGCCAGACTGATTCGGCTCCGCGGCGAGGTGCGCGTTGTGACGTAATTCAATAACTTCGGCAGTTTGGCGGAGCTGTTCTTTTAGAGCTCTCGGCTAATTTGATCCATTCACGGTACACATCTGAAGGTACATGCAAGTGGGCGAGAGAGCCCGATCCAGTGGACCCGTTTGATCTAGCGGAAGCCGTTGAAGCGTCGTGCGTCGGCTTTAGTGTTAAGGCGCCCACTTTAAACGCGACCGCCCTTGAGCACCTATCCGTTTTTTGTGGTAATAAAATAAATAAATAACTTGGCCCTTGCAATCATGTGAGACCTCGACGCCGCCTGCTGCCCCGTGCAACCACGCCGTTCAAGGAATCCTAATCCATTGGCCCCAAAGCCCCGGCCAGCCTCCGATGGGCGCAACACGCCGACCTTGTCCTGGCGCCTCGCGACTCCCCGCACTGTGGTTATGATATTTAGTTTGCAACGGCTGCTCACTGAGGAAGGGGGAAACGACCCGCCGGCGCCTAACCTAACCGTGCTCCCTCAAAAGCATCGCATGCTCTGTGGGGCTGAGGTCGCTGAAATAAAGGCCGGAGATTTTGCGAGAACTACGTCGTCGGGTTCGGGAACGGGATCCATCGCAACGCTGGCAACACGCCGGTGCAAACGTAAACGAAGCGACGGTGGCGACCCCCGATAGATGCCTTCAACGTGCGGCGGCGGTAGCTTTCATTTCGGCAGCTGCTAGACCGCACCGCTAGCCGCCAGAAATCACGGAGTCTCCTTTTACGTCATGTTTCACGTCACTCCTTCCTGTGACGTCATAAGAGTTCTCCGTGTCGTCATAAGAGTTGTCGAGTTTGAATCGGAGCGGCGGGAAAAACTTTTTCAACTTCGAATCCAAATTTCTTTGAAATAGATCCATCTTTCGCTGCCGGACAAGCGGCAACAAAGCCATGAAATGCCGAACTATCAGATTTTGCTAACAAAAAAAAAGTTGATATGGTTCTCCTCAGTGTCCCTTTATCATCTGCGATCGACGGCTGTAGATGCCGGCTTCTGTCAGTGAAAAGCTATGCGTGGTTGCGTACAATATTTTCTTCTTTACGTACACCTCCAGCCTTTACGGTGCAGAAGAGTGTGTCTGAACTATATTGTTTGTATTTGCTGAAGTGAATTAGGTAAATAAAGCAGCTTTGATTTTACTCCTTTACAGTTGAATTCGATGCGCAACCAAGCTTGTGGCTGAATGTTTCTTCTGGCGCATTCTTTTTCTCGGCAAAAAGCAAAAGCGCCGCTGGACGTTTCGCTGCGGCACCAGCAACGCAGTGACACCCGGCCACTGCTCACAGTCATAACAGAACCGACACCCGCTTCCGGTTTTCTAAGCAATCAGGTGTGGCCGTTGGGGCAGATTATGACGCTTTTTATTATGACACACACTCGGAATACGGACCCACGAAGCGCACTTAACCCAAACCGCATGTTTTCACTCATAGTTTCCATTATCTCAGCATGTGCAAAAAAATGTACTAATATCTGATGTCAGTGAAAATGCAGTCACACGTACCGGTTCCAGCTCACTAAGGCATTCCAATATCTCTGCAGTATACCTCACGAGGAACGGATGCTCAAGTTTCCAGAAAGGGCTCTTTGCAGAAATTTAACCGATAGCCATTGCCATGTGAACTTTTCCAAAATGATGACCCAGAAAGACAAAGTGTCCTCATGTACCTGATGGAATGGAAGGATGAAGGCATGAGTCTTCTTCTGAAAAGCTGTGATACGTTTTTTACTGGTAGTGCTTGGCGCAGATTCAGTCTCCTTCTTGGCATTTTGTGAAATATTTCCATATCTGCGAAAGATCTCGCTAGCAAACATTTTGGCACTAATGGTCAAGCAAAAAGACTCATATCATACGCCTTTTTTTGTGACACTAAAGGAAGGCTCGCCTCTTAGGGTCATCGATTACGAAGAGGTCCATGTAGCAACAAACTTTGAGAGAATTTCTGCAAGGGCTCCGTGTTCTGAAGCCTAAGAATTTGTCATGATATGCCCTGTGTATCAGAACACCTCAGTGAGCTGTTACCGGGCGCTGTGAGTGCACAGTCACTTGACATCACTCGCCACATGCAGCAATGATGTATATGTCAAGCGAAAGCATAAAAGATTACTATGTGCACTTCCGGATTGCTTGCGCAGGAAAGAACAAGAGTCTGGCCATGCTCAGTTGTTGCCTTTGCTTCTTGCTCGAGTTCTGCAGTGAGTACTACGTAATGACAGAAGGCGCCTGCATCAATTGATGTTCAACACCCATCCTGCGCGACCTCTGTCGTGCATTGCATGACAGGCAAATTTGTAACACCCTTCAGGCACAAAGTGTCATCGGGGTCAGTGTGTTCTGTCAGCTTTTTGGTCCTGTGGTTAGTGCTATGTTTTGTGCTGTTAAATTATTTACTGCATTCATTCTCCACTCTATGAAGCCTGAATGTGCTACACTGGGCTGCTCCACGCGTTGTGCAGTAACCTTGCCATTTGTTTCATACATCGGAGTCACTCAGCTCGAAAGCCATGCTTACTATATTCAGCAGATAAGCGTATATGTGAGACATATCATTAATAACCAATTCTCACAGTGATATCGCGTGCAAGAATATCTAAATGCTACTCAATTTTTGCTTAAATTTTCAGATACATTCAGATTAAAAACATAATTTGGCTACGTAAGCAGAAGCACAGCACCAAGGTACTCATGAAATTCCTGAAGCACTATGCGCAAGTTCTCGTGCCATCATGAATACAGCACGCTGTCCATGTCTTCATCATGCAATGCCACTCCAGCACTTCGGTAGCAAAATATTCCTCTAAAAAAAAGATTAGTTTTGTTTTTGTTAGACTGCTCATATTAAATTTTACTATATACTATGTACTCATTCTACTGCCCCAGACTAAACAATACTGTGACGTTCCTTGTGGAGTGTGACTTTCCTTGTGTGTGCTACGAGGTTCCGCGTTCGACGGCGCGGCGTAGACGGAGACCCAGATGACAGCGGCATCATCAATTACCCAGCCATGCTCTTTGAGAGTGACGACCAGAACGAAGGGGTTTAAGCCCAACCGGACCCAACCGGACCCGCCGCCGCCGGCGCGGGGAAACGGGCTTTATCCTCCCCAATTGCCGTGGCGGTTCCAGGAGAGGCCTCCTGAGCACAACCCAGGACAAGGGACCACTTTCCCGGCCGGTGACCCGCGGGAACTGTCAGCGATCCAGAGCGCGCCTTACCTTGAGGAGCGAGTGTCAGTTGATGGATGGAGAGCGGAGGCCGGTGACCCGCGGGAACTGTCAGCGGGCCAGAGCGCGCCTTACCACAGCCGACGCTATGCGATACCTCGAAGGCAACCTTCTTTCCCTCGGACTCAACACGTGAGGGGGGCGAGCCCATAAGTGCGGTGGTATGTTTGTGCGCCCAAGTGAAAGCCCTAGCCCCCCTCCTTCCCCTCCGGCGTGGGCGTCCTCACCCTAGGGAGTGTGGAGAAGAGGATATAAAAATCGACAAGCAGGACGGAAGAACGACGCTCAGGACGACATCGTTCGCCAAGAGGGCCTTCAGCGCCGAAGCCCGACGGCGTGCAGCTTCTGCCAGCAACCGTTCGAGATCAACTCCGGAGCCCCTCCATCGCCCCCATGAAGTCGTCGGCACGTAAGCTCGGACGCCCCAGCCTCTGATGTATAATCTTAATCATGTGTAATTATTGAATATATCTGTTTGTTTAAACTGAGCTATACGGTGTCTCTTTGCCTCTCCGTCCCGTGTGGACCTGCGCATTATGGGGGTCATCACACTGATGTCAGAAGTGGGGTCTCAAAAGCAAATGTCCTCTGAATGCTGTGACATTCATGACTTCAAAATTGTAATCAAAAGGGAAACACGGGACTGATTGTGGGACTTTTACCCCCATTTGAGAGGCTTGAGGCACTGGAGGGCTTGAGAAAAAAAAATGTCTGTATCTGAGGGAGCTCCCACTCCACAGCCGTCGCTCGGAGCAAGCATGCTGGCATTAGGAAGCGTCATTCCGACGTTCACGGGAGATAAGACAGGGGTTCCAATCTGCGATTTCTTTTCCATGCTAGAAGAGATTGGGAAAATGGGGGGATGGTCCGATGCTCAAATGCTGGGAATGGCGAGGTGTAAGATGGCAGGAGCTGCTCATGATTTTGCATGGCGAGACGAAAAAGTAAAATCCACAAAATCATTTGCGGAATTTAAGAAGCTCGCGTTTGAGCATTTCGACACTGAACCACGTCACGTGCGGGTACAGAGGTTCCGTGACGCCGGACAGATGGTAGGGGAGGACGTGCGAACATTTGCGTCGCGGCTTCAGCGCTTAGCGCGCGATACGTTAAGCAGGGAGGAGGAAGGAGACCAGCTAAAGAAGAAATACGCGGAGGATATACTTAAAGAGGAAATGACCGCTTTGTTCGTGGCTGGTCTGCAAGACCCCGTGCGCCGGTTCGTGCTCTCGCGCAAGCCGAGCAATTTCGACCAAGCCGTGGAGGCCGCATTGGATGAGGAACGAAATGAGGCGTTAACGACAACCGCAGCGAGAGTACGCGTCATAGAGAGAGCGGTGCTCAACCCTGAGGTTGCTCTCTTGACAGAGCGCTTAGATCGCTTAGAACAGCTGCTATCTCAGCAGGTAGAACGCCAGGTTGAAGCGCGCGCTCAACAGCGCTCATTCGCTGGAAACCGGAGACCGCCACAAAGCTACAGGCGCGGTATGTGAGATTTTGAAGAAATCGTATGCTTCGCTTGCCAGAGTCGCGGACACATCGCCAGGTTCTGCCAAAACGTGCGCCGTGGGGAGCCACAAAGAGAAGCAGGCGAGACACGCCCTAAGCAAGCCTACAGCGGGGCTCCAGATACCGAGACAAAAAACTAGTTAGTCCTCCCCAGCCTGAGGAGCGTGGGGAGGGAGCAGTGGATGATGAGGTGGTGGTAGTTTGTGTGGCCGACGAGGCATGCCCTGTTGTGCGTTGCAAGTTAAATGGTTGTTGCATGGAATTGTTGATAGATACGGGGTCAAAGGTGACATTGCTTAAGGAGAGCAGTTTTAACACGCTTCGAAGGAAGGGGGACCGCGAGGTGTTGGAAGCGTCTGGTGGTATGGCAACCAAATTTGTAGGCATAACGGGGGATCCTCTTGGCATAATTGGACTCTACCGGTTACACTTCTCTCTCGGCGGAATTGCATTGGAGCACCCCTGCTACGTATGCCCGGACACGGTGTCTCTGCCAAACGGAGAGTCAGGTATATTAGGGCAGGATTTTTTGAGAAAAGGGAAGGTAGTAGTCTCATTCTCTGAGGAAGAGGTTAATGCGGGCGGATCAAAAGTTCCGTTTTTGAACAGGAGAGGGGCTGAGATTCGCATTACCGATATAGACACCCGTCAAACAGTGGGATCGTTGGAGAAGGTATATTCGCGGGTTGCCGTCAGGCTGGTCGATGAGGCGGTCGTCCTTCCTTGGTCGGAGCACATTTTGTACGTGTTTGTGCCTTCAGATGTAGAGAGCGGCGCCGTGGGAGTGCTTGAGCCGGTCGACTCTCTCAGCAATGGCCTGAAGGCAGCCGCGTGCCTCGTGACAGTTAATGACGCCCACAGAGTGCCCCTACGGGTGGTTAACTGTAGCCAGCAGCCACTGAGCCTTCCCAAGAACAAAACATTGGCTTTCTTCACCTCTGCGATAGAGAAACGTGAGCCCACCGATACGGTACTCGCAACTGTAGAGCATGCTAGTCCTTCGGCTGCTCCAAAGATGTCGTTCGATCTTTCTCACGTAAAATCCAGGGAGAGGGAAGCTCTGGCTGGTTTGCTGAACGACTACTCGGAGGTATTCGCCGCGTCCAGCCTGGATTTGGGCTGCTGTGGCGTTATAAAGCACAGAATAGAAACCGGCACTTCATCGCCCGTTTACCAGCGTGCGTACAGGATTCCTTACTCCCAACGTGAGTAGATGGAGCGGCAGGTGCAGGACCTGATTGATCGCGGCATTGTCGAACACTCAAAGTCACCCTGGGGAGCACCAGCACTATTGGTGGAAAAGCCAGATGGCTCGTATCGATTGGTAGTGGACTACCGCAAACTAAATGCCGTAATTCGCATCGATCCATACCCCATCCCCAATATACAGGAGACGCTTTCTCAGCTGGGCTCTGCCAGGTACTTCACGGTAGTGGACATGGCGGCGGGATTCTGGCAGATAGCAATGGATCCGGCAGATGCCGAGAAAACGGCATTCAACACGCCCTCAGGACACTATGAATGGAAAAGAATGCCGATCGGTCTGGCCAACAGCCCTGCTGTCTGGCAGAGAACCGCTGATGTTATCCTGGCAGGTCTTCTGGGGAGGCTGTGCTTCGTGTATATGGATGACATTATCATATACAGTGACAGTTTTGAGAACCATTTGCGCGATATTGAGCAGGTTTTGGTGCGACTAAGAGGAGCGGGTCTCAAGCTGAAGCCCTCTAAGTGCCAATTCCTCAAAAACGAGGTGAAATACCTCGGGCACGTTGTTTCAGCTGACGGCGTGCGACCGGACCCTGAGAAACTAAGGTGTGTCTCGGATTTTCCATCCCCGACTAGCGTCCGCCAGGTCCGGCAGTTTCTCGGCCTGATCGGTTACTACCGAAGGCACATAGAGGAGTTCGCCAAGCTCGCTAAGCCGCTCACCGCCTTAACAGCCAAAAATGTCGCCTTTCGCTGGGACGAAAACGCGGAGAATGCTTTTGGGGCCCTGAAAAGGAAGCTAATGAGTGCACCGCTGTTGCGCCACCCGGATTTTAATTTGCCCTTCGTTATGGCCACAGATGCGTCAAAGTTCGCAGTTGGTGCCGTGCTATCTCAGGTTATCGAGGGCAAAGAACATCCCGTTGCTTTTGCTAGCCGGCAGCTGAGCCCCACAGAACAAATGTACGGAGCTACGGAAAGGGAGTGCCTCGCCGTTGTCTGGGCAGTAAAGCACTTCAGATGCTACCTTTACGGCCGCAAATTCAAGCTAGTCACAGACTGCCATCCTCTGAAATGGGTGATGAGTGTCAGGGACCCTAGCTCGTGACTCGCTAGATAGAATCTACACCTGCAGGAATACTGCTTTGAAGTTGAGCACAAGTCAGGAAAGACGCATCTGAATGCTGATGCACTCAGCCGCAGAGCTGCCGTGGCAGCTATAGATGAGTTTGTCCCCGTAGTCGACCCCGCCGAATTACGCACAGAGCAGTGCAAAGATCTTGACCTGAAGCGAATAATCGAAAGCTTAGAGGGCGCACCGTCTCACCCCGAACTGCTAGGTTATTTCATTGGCGAAGACGGCACCCTGTGTCGGCGCACGATGCCAACCAGGAAAGGGAGACCAGAGAAATACCGCTTGGGAGAGAGTCGTCATACCTCGGTCGTGGACAGAAAGGGTTCTTCGCGCGTTTCACGATGCGCCATGCGCCGGTCATTTTGGCGTAGCGAAGACACGCAGGCGTGTGGAGCGTTTGTACTTTTGGAGTGGCATGCGACAGGATGTTAGAGACTACTGTGCGAAGTGTCATTCCTGTCTCGAAAGAAAAACACCCAAGGGACGAAGACCAGCTCCAATTCAGCCGTTCCCTGAGGTTTCGGCTCCCTTTGAGCGGACAGGTATGGACATAATGGGCCCATTGCCCACGACCACTTCCGGAAACAAGTACATTTTAGTATTTGTCGACCACCTTTCAAAATACGCGGAAGCGGTAGCACTCCCAGATCAGAAGGCAGACACGGTTGTAAGAGCATTTGTCGAACAGATCGTGCTCAGACATGGACCCCCGAGGCAACTCTTGACAGATCGGGGAACGAACTTCGTGTCGCAGCTAATGAGGAGAGTTTGCGAGCTGCTTAAGATCGCTAAGAAGCAGACAACACCGTACCATCCGGCTTGCAACGGCGCGGTGGAGCGACTGAACCAAACCGTGGCCGGGTTCCTGTCGCATTTTGTTTCGCGCGACCAGCGGGACTGGGACTTGTGGCTCCCGTATGCAATGTTTGCCTACAATTCCGCAGCACACGAGAGCACGGGCGAATCGCCATTCTTTCTTCTCTACGGCCGAGGCCCGGACCAGCCTAGTGAAGTGCCAGAGGGCCCCCGTCGTGTCCCATACGCTTCACTGGACGACTATAAGGTGGAGCTAGAATCGCGCTTGCAAGTGGCGAGGGACATCGCAAAGGAGGCCTTAAAGAAAGCGGCGAAGCGCAGGAAGGAGGTGCACGATCGTAGTGCTAGAGACGCGCCGTTTAATGTGGGGGACAGCGTGTACATTGAAAACTGCCAAAGGCAGATTGGGCTAGCTCGTAAGTTCCAGACGAAGTGGAGAGGACCGTGCGAGGTTGTCGAGAAGCTTTCTCCGGTAAACTTCAGAGTCCGAGACGTGAACCGGCGCTTGATAAGGATACACGCAAATCGCCTCAAGTCGGCACCGGTTCAGTATTCACGAAATGAGGAACGGGAAAGCGCGGATTTTGATGGGGACAGAAGTGAAGCGGAGCGCGCAGATAGTTCGCAAGAAACGCCCTCTCCTGCATTTGTTCGGCAGGCGCCAGAGGTGACGGCCGGAATGCCACCGGATTTACTTCATGCATTGCTAGAAGAAGAAGCGCGCGAGGTTGCCGCGCAGATAACGCCAGGAGAGGCTCCTGCCACGAGCCCTCGCGAGTCCCAAAGCAGACAAAGGGTCACAGACTTACTTAGTATGACTCATGAAGGCCGATATCCGCTGCGAAATCGGAAAGCTAAGTCGGACTAATGGCGTAAACAGAGCGGAGTTGTGAACTGGTTAGAATTGTTTAATGCCACAGCTCATAACATTGCTATGTGCTTATGTGTTAAGTTATCGGAGTTGGTAGTTAAACCTTTCTGTCATTAAGTAACACCTTCACAGGAGAGCATGCGGAGCGCATGCAGAACCTGCCCTACTTCCTTTCGTTGTCTATATTTCTGTCTGTGCCGTGATCGTGCTAGAAGTGGGAGCTCCTTTGTAACTGTGGTAAATTTATTTCGTCCAGTTTGGACTAGAAAGGAGAGGCTTGGGTGCTGAGTTTCATGTTTATCTGTAAAAGAAGATCAGTGCTGCCCCTGGAGACGCCAGTTATGACAGCGGAGGCATATGGTGTTGTGCAGTGGTGTTGAGTGCAGCGAAAAGTGTTTTGTCGGACGCACTGTGCGAGGCGAATCAGAAAGACAAGGGGAGCTGCATGGACTCAAATGTTCGGAGAACATTCTTCTGGAGGGTGAGCGAGTGTGACGTTCCTTGTGGAGTGTGACTTTCCTTGTGTGTGCTACGAGGTTCCGCGTTCGATGGCGCGGCGTAGACGGAGACCCAGATGACAGCGGCATCATCAATTACCCAGCCATGCTCTTTGAGAGTGACGACCAGAACGAAGGGGTTTAAGCCCAACCGGACCCAACCGGACCCGCCGCCGCCGGCGCGGGAAAACGGGCTTTATCCTCCCCAATTGCCGTGGCGGTTCCAGGAGAGGCCTCCCGAGCACAACCCAGGACAAGGGACCACTTTCCCGGCCGGTGACCCGCGGGAACTGTCAGCGATCCAGAGCGCGCCTTACCTTGAGGAGCGAGTGTCAGTTGATGGATGGAGAGCGGAGGCCGGTGACCCGCGGGAACTGTCAGCGGGCCAGAGCGCGCCTTACCACAGCCGACGCTATGCGATACCTCGAAGACAACCTTCTTTCCCTCGGACTCAACACGTGAGGGGGGCGAGACCATAAGTGCGGTGGTATGTTTGTGCGCCCAAGTGAAAGCCCTAGCCCCCCTCCTTCCCCTCCGGCGTGGGCGTCCTCACCCTAGGGAGTGTGGAGAAGAGGATATAAAAATCGACAAGCAGGACGGAAGAACGACGCTCAGGACGACATCGTTCGCCAAGAGGGCCTTCAGCGCCGAAGCCCGACGGCGTGCAGCTTCTGCCAGCAACCGTTCGAGATCAACTCCGGAGCCCCTCCATCGCCCCCATGAAGTCGTCGGCACGTAAGCTCGGACGCCCCAGCCTCTGGTGTATAATCTTAATCATGTGTAATTATTGAATATATCTGTTTGTTTAAACTGAGCTATACGGTGTCTCTTTGCCTCTCCGTCCCGTGTGGACCTGCGCATTATGGGGGTCATCACAATACTCATGATCATCACGCTTTGAATTTTCTCATATATGATCACCAAATTTGGTGTAATATTTTCTTAGAAATTCTGATTGAAATAAATTTGTCAAAATATTATTTCAGAAAATCTGGCGCAAGGAAGAAGGACACTAGCTAGATAGCCTGGACGAATGTTTTCAGTTGCATGATGGTATCAGCACCCTTGGGCACAAAATGTACAATTTAGCGGGTTTCACTTTTCCGAATAGAATTTAATGCTGCAAACATCTATGTTCAAAAAAATTCAACCTTCCATTCTGCGTAAAGGAAAGAAAATTCCTCTGTTTTTTTTTTCACAAGCCTGTGCAAGGACAAAAGTCAGTGAATCTACTCTACAAGTATGGGAATCTACCAGCACGAGACCGGGACGAGAAGGGAATCAAGACAGGCGCTGATTCGCAACTGAAGTTTATTGAAGTGAACAGAGAGTATAGAGAAAAGCCAAACAACACCACAAACCACACAATTACACAAAGGCTACATCACAACATAAGTAAAAGATCGCCCATAACATTCCTCTCAACCAGCTAGTCTAACTCGCTGCTTGTTAACGCTTAGGGCAGCACACTCACACATTCGTCACCGAGCCATAAGATGTGTCTAGCTTCGAAAATTTTCCGGTTAATCTGCTCTGAACGTATCGCCAAAATTCGTGTTGCCGAAAAGAATGGCTAGCAGCCTTCACACCCCTTGCAATGTAGAGATAAGTTAGAACCCCTACCAATATCCAAATACCTCTTGTGGTCCTGTAGTCTTGCATTGACACACCTTCCAGTTTCACCAACATAAACCCAACCATATGATAATGTTATCCGACACACCACATACATTTTGCAAGGCGCATATATCTTGCGATGTTTCACTCGACACTTGTGCTTTTCCCGAACAAGATTCATAAAATTATTAGGAATTTTACAAATTGAAGACAACTCTTTAGGGGCCGAGAACACCATTTTTATGTCATACCTTCTGGCCACATGTTTCAAATTTTGCGACAATCTATGTATGTACAGTAACAGTCAGCCTTTTGGCATCTCACTGGCTGTCCCCGGCCCGATCCTGCCCGTCCCTGCGAAGGGGTTTCACCCTTAACATGCTAAACAGAATGGCGCAGCATCAAGTAAAGAGGACAGCAGGACAGCACACCCACGCACACGTGCCAAGCTTGGTGCAGATACAGAATCCAAGACCACGTGTTTGACATTCAACGTGGACAGTCAAGCAAACGAAGAAACACGGATTTGAAAACTCAAGATTCAACGAGCCCGATCCTTGGCTGCCAACGCTGAATGTCAAGCTGCTACCTGGCTACAGGTCGACCATTCCAAGCTAGTGAAAGATAGCATTGCACTTTCTAGTCTGGGCACAGAATTGATGAAGTTATGCTTTCACAGCATGATGAATAGTTTCCAAGAGCAGGTTTTAATGTTAACGAACGCAGGATTTCCCAACCATGTTACTGCAAGAGCATATGATAAATTGTTAAAAAAGCTGGAACAGTTTCGTAGTGACAGGCACAATCAGGATGGGGCCAGCCAGCGAGATGCCAAAACACCGGTTGTGTTACCGTATGTACATAGATTGTCGCACAATCTGATAAATGTGGCCAGAAGGTATGACGAAAAAGTGGCGTTCTCGGCCCCTAATAAGTTGTCTAAAATATGCAAAATTTTAGGAATAATTCTATGAATGTGGCTCAAGAAAAGTACACGTGTAAAGTGAAATGTATATGTACCTTGTAAATTGAATTTCGTATCACATACTACTATCTTGTGGTCGGGTTTACGTAGATGAACCAGTAAGGCGTAAAAATGTAAGACTACCGGAACACAAGAGGTTAGCAGTTCTAACTTGGCGGAACATTGCAAGGGATGTGAACGCTGCTACCCTTTCCTTTTGGCAACACGCATTTTGGCAGTAAATTTGGCGAGATAAAATGGGAGAATATCGAGGCTAGACTCATCTCTTACGACTCCGTGATGAATGTTTGAGTGTGTTGTCTATCGTGTTAACACGCAATGAGTTGGACTATCTCGATCAGGGAAATGTTGAGGGCAATTTTTGACTCATGTTGTCCTTTATGCTTATCTGTAACCGCGCGGTTTGTGGTGTTGCTTGGCTTTTTATATATTTCCTGTTAACGTCAATAAACTTTAGTCGCCAGTCAGTGCCCGTCTTGTCTCCTTTCTCGTCCTTGTCTTTTGAACTGGTAGATTCGCCACGGCTCACCTCTGCAGCAATCCAAGACATGACATTTTCCTCTTCACACTGAAGGTTCAGTGCATAACAGGGCAAAGGCTTTTCAATTCCAAGAAAAGTTCATGGCTCCTTTTAACACTACCTCCTGCTTGCAAGACATAGAGCACCATTCATTGTAGATTCTACCTCAGACACAGAAAGCAAAGTTTTAGTTTGAATAGACTAAACTAGGAAAGAAGCAAAAAATATCTATAGCCAAGTAACTGAACTGAAAGAAATAGAGGGTAGTGTAATAGTGAACACGCTGATTATTGCGAGATATGCGTATGATATACTGTGATATCCAACACTGCTACCATTGCCTTAGCCAACTACTCCATAAATAACAAAAATGCAGTATCACAAAAATTTGATACAGTACTATTAGCGTTAATAGTAGCAGAAGAGGTTCCATGAAAAAAAGAGCCCAGTGCTGGCTGTAGTTGGCACAGCGGGCTTGTGACCAATGTTAAGGGTAAAGGAAACTGCAGGAATTACTGAAAAGAGAGAGAGCCAAGGGGAAGGAAGATAGGTATAGGACTTAGGAAATGATAGGCAAATAAGGTTGTTTAGACAGTGAGCACAAAATAAACATAACCACACAAGTACAGTCATAAAAGACCAACCATAAATATGTCATTGTGCATAGCGGAAAACTTGCGTCATTTAGCTCAAAATATGTTTTCAATATAATTGCTCAATAAAGTGATTATAATTATCAATTGCATAACTGGACGAGTGATACCAAAACAGGGATGAACAGGGAAATTGTCAATATTCTGGCAGAAATTAGAAGAAGAAAATGGATCTGGCCAGGGCATACGATGCAGAGCATGACTCAACAATGGTATCTTAGGGCAACAGAATGACTTTGATGGGTTTTAATGGCACAATGGCATCTGTGGCCAAAGTGTGCCCTAGCACAAATTAATTTCGTCTACTCAAGGTTTGATCATAGACCCATTTTCCAAGCATTTCATTCCCGATAAAGCGAGCACCAGGCCAGGAAACAGCTTGTACACAATGTATCGCAACGAATTGAATTTCACCCGAAGAAAAATATAGCAGGAGATAGCTCATTATAAGCTCGCTGGATAAAATTAGGAGATTCCTTAGGATAGTGTGGCATGCAGCTGGTGCAAGACACAGATACTTAAACTGGAAGAGGCCCTTGTCCTGAGGTGAATGTAAACTAAGCAACGAGGATAATGAAATTCGCTGCACTCCTGCTCGAGCTGATCAGAATCAGCTCAAGTTTCATGCTTCAAAAAGCGGCAAGTTTGCTCAGTGTGACAAAAAATAATACATTTTAACCCAAGAATTGGTCTCTTGGCGGTATCAAGCTGCAGGTGCAGATGAATTAATTCTTCCTCAGAGAAGAGCTACATAGAGCACAAAGCATTTTAGGCCAGTCCTACACTGACAGCTGTTAATAAATATCTTAAAAACGTTTTTCATTGCACAACAAATAATACCCAGATTGTGTTTGTCATGTCATTATGGTAACGAGGCTCTCCTAAAAATTCGTGCCAGATCCAAGCTACAAGCTGTGTCAACTTAGTTTCTATAGCAACAATGAAAAACTTAAACAGATGCAGATTATTCAAGTAGAAGTTTTATTCTTCAAGTTGTGCCGCACAAATTTTAAATTATACTGAAAAGTAATTGAGTGGAGGGCTTGAGCCACAAAAACTAAACCTCAACAACAAAGAGAACACAAGATAAAGGTAATCACAAATTGATCAAAACTTGCATGTTTGACAGAACAAAAATTAAAAAAAACTCTCCACACTGGAACAAAACAGGGTGATACCGAGCCAACTTTTGAAAATTGTTTCATTCAAATCTCCAGTCTGGTGCTCCAGCACTCGTCAGCCAGCATGTCATGAAATGTACCTTAGTTCTGGCAGCTCTAAAAAGCATACAGCTCATCCGGCATTTTGATAGGTGAACAGTAACCCGCAATGACCACCAGGCTGTATACTTTCAAGAGGCTCGTCTAGTAACAAGACTGGTGAAACACTTAGCAAGTTATGCTGCCGTAATAACGCAAAACGTTAATCTGAGAGTTCGCTACCCCGCAACTTTGAGATAACTCCTAAAGTGTTGCAATCGAATGCAAAAAAAGGACTGTCTATTTTATAAACAAGTCAAGAGGCTGCAATACAGGAAGCGCTGCAATACAGCAATAGCGATACCATGTACACTTTAAGCAACATAATTAAACATGATCTTTTATTCTTAATTATCAGAATTTAAACATCCTTATTTTCCTTGCTCTCTTGCAAAATTAGGTTAAAACGTGAAAACGCTCAAAAATACAAGGATACACAAGGAGATGGCCACACAGTGCACTTACTTCCAGTGACTTCTTGAGCGCATCCACGATCTGAACATGTTTACCCAACTAACCTAAACGCTGCCGTTATTCCAAAATTAAGCCTTTCACAAAGTGGGAGCCCCTTTCACCAAACAAGGTGCACCATTACTAATCCAACACTTTTTTCATGATATGTTTTCTCTAAGAATAAACACTGCTTGATGATTTTGCAATAATACTTGTCTTTTAATTCTACGAATGTAACATGCAAGTGTTCAATGAAATGACCATCTGCCCATCTTGATCATTGCTCGAAATCAGGGTATAATGAACTATGAAGGGCAGGCTTAATGATTTTTATGTTTTCCTAACGAAGCATGTACATGCAACCCTTCTGCTGGCTAGTATGCAGAAGGTTTGTCTAGCTAGGGGAACTGTGGCTTTGCTGTAAAGACGAAATGGTACATGGGAAGTGAATGGCTTTCTAAAATGCATTTAACATACATACAGGAGCTTTAACAGTACCTGGTGTAAGCAACATCAGTGGGAGAACTGCAGCAGTGGCCTAGTGGTCTGAGCATCAGCCTCGCAAGGGGGAGGTGCGGGGTTCGATCCCCAGTGACACCGGGTAACCAGCGATGATACAATGGGTACAAGCTTTCCCCTGAATGGCTTATTTAGGATGAAATACTTGAGAAATGGGTCGTCTAAATGACCAGTTTAAAACCTGAAATAAACATGATGCAATATCTACAAAAAAAATTATTTGTGTGCTCTCTCTTACATGACATCCGTTAATCATATCATAGTGTTGGTAGTATACAAATTGCATGTGCGGAACATATACACGCTCTGTTTATGTTCATATCTTACCTGCTATGTGCTGCTATGGCCTGTTAGGTTCTGGGAAAGAAACAGTAGTGAGCAATGTTGTGTCGCAGCCTTTCTTCTGGTCAATTTGAATCATGTGAAGTGCAGCTGTAGGAAATTGTTAAAGAAACTGTTGCGAAAGAAAGAATTATTTCATGCAACAGAACCAAAAGTACACAGCTCCGTGACGAGTTATCGTTTAAACTAATAGCGAGCATTTTATTACTCTAACATATGATGAAAGTCAGTCATGCTGGAGGCACAAAACTAAATATTGTGAGTTAACAAGGGCTAATATGAACAATCATTCCTTTGAGAGATATTGTCAATATGCATTTTTCTGAATGAACTAAAGTTATCCTTAGGAGCATTCAGAGGAAGACAATTTTGCTAAATGTCATTTGGCAGAATAGGCCCTTTATAAGCCAGTTACAAATGTAAAGAGTCTGATTTTAAGACAACGCTATGCATGCTCTAACGCCAAAGTAGTTACATGCAACCAATTTTTATACTATACCCCTAGTCTTATGGTGGGTCTGTACTGCACAATTTTCACGCAAGGTAGTGGAAAGTACGTGCCATAAAACAGACCTCTGCTTGCTGAAACCGAAAAATGAATACCGGATTTTAAGGCAGGAGTTGTAGGCAAATACGACCCAGTAATCTATGTATCCTAATGTCTAACACATCATTTGACAGAAGAAAATGCGACATAAAATTAGGCGTCTATAGTCCATTCAGCACCCTGTGATAAGGCATCAGGTTATCATACAAATTTTTTTTTGCCATGCTGTGATACTCGGTCAGTTGAGTGATTTCCACAATTCCTGACAGTTTATGCTTCTTGCTCATTCCATTCACCTGATATTAATTTTGCGCAGTGACCATTTCTGACCACTGCCTGTGCACAAACATCAAAACATCTGGCACCAACAAAGATGGGTGTTAAAAATTAATTGAGAACAAAACGAAAAATTAAAAAAAGCACAACTCTTTTCCTCTCAGAAGGCTACAGAATTAGTTTATGCTTTATGGGTAATTAACATCCGAAAGCGACTCACGCTGTGAGGGACGCCGTAGAGAAGTGCTCTAGAAACTTCGATCACCTGGGGTTCTTTAACCTTCACTGACATATCACAGTACATGGGCCTCTAGAATTTTGCCTCGGTCGAAAGTCGACCGCCACAGCCGGGATCGAACCCGTCTTTCGGGTCAGCAGCCAAGCGCCATAACCACTGAGCCACCGCATCGGCTCTACAGAATTCTTTTCACGCTGAGATGAATGCTCTAAATATCATCGTGAAGAGTACCATGTGTGGCGACAGAAAAAAAGCTCTATTTTGCATTTTTTTCTATAAAAAAACTCGCAATAGCTGTCAATGTTGCTTAAATTAGCTATGTCTTAAAGGTTTAATGTCTATACTTTGAGGGACTGAAAGGGAGGAAGTTATTCTAGCTCCCTTCTCCCTGGCATTGGACTGACTGGTGGCTTCACTCTAAACTGTGATCTTCCCTCGACGCACTTCTAAGTCAAAGTACTAAGAAATAACTGACAGCGCCCAGCATGATGTGGCACTTGTTTCCCATCAGTCTATCCCCTGGCACTTTGAGGTTCCTGAACACATTAAATATCAGTCAATACCTGCATCTTGACAGAAAGCATGATAACCAAGTGGATAAGATAAAGAAGTTTCTGAGGATAAGGTGGCCACAGCTGGCACATAACATTATTAACTGAAAAAGGTATGAGAGATGTCTTCGCCCTGCAGTGAATGTAGTCAGGCTGCTGCTGCTGATGATGATGATGATGACAAACACTGTAGTATTGGTCCGGGGCGGCCGGGTGAATGGAGCCATGACTCAGTGGCTTGAAAATGACGTGAGAGGATTCACAGGACAAAGAATAGGAATTCAGAGACTGAATGGCTATTATGTCTCTTACGAGGGCATGCACTTAAAAGGTGATAGCATCTGTTGACGCAGTTGTCTATCGCAGGTTTGAGTATGTCGAGATAACACATAGGGTAAGGTCTTCTCGGCTTTGCTGCCGAAGGAAAAATCATCAGCGAGTAGAGTTGCCTTGCTGTTCATTATCAATACCCACTGCTCCAAGTAAAGGAAACTAGGGTATAAGAAATACAGCACTTCATATTAAGCTTTGGTCGAATACATTGAAAATGAACCAGGGTAGATACTTGCCTTATGATGTTAGTACTCTGTACTT